>NC_134949.1:168391431-168691431 GCF_965638725.1 Aptenodytes patagonicus | reverse complement strand
AAAACCAGTAACTGATACTAAAAACCAGCTCTACCCTACCTTTAGGATCCAGCTTGATTCTGAACCGTCTCTCCTTTGCCCACTCCTCTCTTCCCCCCCAAGTAGGAGGAATACTAAAGGGACCTGCCTGTGAAGACGCCGAGCATCCCCTCCAGCCTGGAGAGGGCAGCAGCAGTACCGCAGTACTGCTGCCTCTCCCTGAACTAACCTGATGGATGCTCCGAGAGAGGGGGCCAGCCTCTCTGACCCGCAAAGGAAGCAACTCACTAGCTCTACAGCATTGCCGCAAGAAAATATAAATAAATCCCACCATCAACCACAACAGGGCGGGGGGGGGGAGGGGGGGGGAGGGAAGGGAATTGGACAGTGAAGCAATTCCCAGGTAACAGAGTGCTGAAGCAGATGGTGACAGCCAAGCATAACGTCCTCCCCTGGGATGAAACTGCAGGGCTGAGTAA
The DNA here is from genome assembly GCF_965638725.1 of Aptenodytes patagonicus. NCBI lineage: Eukaryota > Metazoa > Chordata > Aves > Sphenisciformes > Spheniscidae > Aptenodytes > Aptenodytes patagonicus. The sequence continues at coordinate 168,690,973 of NC_134949.1, read as the reverse complement.
CTGCTAGGATTCCCTGGGTGCTCTGCCCCTCTCCTGCTGTATGCTGATGGCCTCTTAATGCTCCAGCACACAACCCTTCCACCAGCAATGGGGGAGCTCTTCTCCAACAGCACGAGCAGGCGAAAATCAGCAGCTCCTCCTAGGCTTTAGGGCTATCTAACTCACCACCTTCACTAGGAGGACTGAAGCTGTCATTCAGACACCGTATTACCAAAGAGAGAACAAAAGCACATATATACATTTGAGGTCTGATACATATTAGCATGCATTACATTTCTACAAATGAGTAACTTCAATGGAATTACAAGCATGAACATAACAAATAACTGTATTTTTTAACTCCTCTAATGAAATAGCTGTCAAATGCCAAATATACCTGTGAACAGGCTTGCTTACCTTCCGATAAATCATATGGCACATAGCTACCCTCAGCTTCATGCCAGCCCGCTGTACATGATAGAAGTATAAGTGGTGCATTATAGCTAGAATAAGTGTGCACACAGACAGAGCAGCTGCGTAGCAATATGCAAAATTCAAAGCTACCTCATCTGAGGAATCATAATTTTCAAAATAATTAATAATTTTTCCCAAAAATATTGGCTGAATTATTTTGAGGGTTTCCTGAAAAAAAAAAAAAAAAAGGGGAAAAAAGTATTAACAGTTTCATATCATACCATGCCACCCAAGTTTGTAACCAGGCAAACAAGAGCCAAGTACTGCTCCAAGTCACATCCCCTATTATTTTGTCTTTATTGTGCTCTAAAATGTCAAGCCAATTTTTATCAACACATAATCCAAAAGAAATACATTCCACATTAAAATTTAGCTGAATCTTTAAAAAGAACTCTCTCAATTACCAATAAAAATGTTGATGTTATAAAAATTGCATGAATATGTATTACATTTCCAGTTTTAAAGATGACGGTGCCTCCTTTACAGCCATTTACATATAGCAAAAAAACCTTTTTTCTATGGGGCACCCCACTCAGATACATAAAATACAGCTAAGCCTTACAAAGCAAGTCAATGGCTTGCAATGTCTCAAAAATCAGCTCTGTGTTCCACATCATAATCCCACAGTTACAACTCAATTTTTCAGTCTCTACGGGGCTGTAGCTCTGTTTTACTTTTCTGAGAGAGTACATGAACATCACAGATTCTCTGAACAGCCCAGCATGAAGTCACCAGTAAGTATCATGCAATTTAAGAGGCTAAGTTTCACATTGCTGTTAGCCAAGAAATGCGTTGTATGACGTTTTACACCACTTACCTCAATCATTGTGAAAATTCCAAAAACTAAATAGGATTTCCAGTAACAAAGAATAATGGCTTTTGTTAAATGCGGCGTTTTTCCTCTCTTTTTTGCTTTTTGCACCTCTTTATCCCAGTACCTGACAAACAAAACACAAACGTGCTGGAGGACAGAAGTAAAATCATAAAGCAATTACCCGGAATAAAATACTTTCAGACTTACAGCCAGATTGCCATGATCACTTTTATACAACAAAAAAAAATATTAAAGAAGTTAAGATAGTCATGTTTTCTCATTCACATAAACACGTTGTACTTAGCATTATAGGACTATTTGCTCTTGTATAATCACAAACAATTCACTGTTGACTATTGCCTTTGACATATTTGCAGATGAGGAACCCTTTCCTTCTTTCGTCTCCTCTCAGTGCAGACAGCCACTCACCTTAGTTAAGAGCCTATTATCATATGATCTCCTGACCATGGACTAAACTGAGGCAGCATGGACTGCCTTTATCTTCTTAGAAGCTCTGCACTTCCCCAGAAAGGCTGTGATGCACAACCCTTTCTCACGTCTGGCCCTTTCTTTTTTCCACCACATGCTTTGATGAGGACAAGCAGATACGGCACAAGAGCAGAGGGAACTGTCTGCAGCAGTTTTGTCACTTAACACTCCCCATGTCTCTCTGAAGACAAGGATTACAGCAGCAAAGTGGCAAAGACCTTTGAGTTACTGCGTGCCTGCCCACAAGTAGGACACAATCTGTTCACGTTAAAATCAAAGACAGTAATAACAAGAATGATTTTAACAAGAAAGTATCAGAACTTAAGCAGACTTCTTAAAGCACGCTGTTGTCAGCCAGGATACTCCCCTTGCTTCTGGAGGCTAAATATTGTCTGCCAGGCTCTCTGACCTTGCTAGTTTGAGGGCTGAAATGAGTCTAAGGCATGAAAGCCAAATTATTTTGCAAGAAGGCACACAAGTTTGAAGCATACATTATGGATAGGAAGACAAAACTTTTTCATTTTTATCCTCTTTTATGCTACAAGGATTATAGAGTTATTGCCTAAATGTTTCAGAATCAGAATTGCACCTGTGTAGATTCTGTGGGGTTTGCTGGCCCAAGAGAAAAAGCTATTTCCTCAGGTGGCTATTTATGAATTATAGTCTCTGCTTCTTGGCCAAGTACACTAAAGAATTAAAAAACGCTCTTTTTTTTGCATGCTGTATTTTCTACCATTTCCTGACTCACGGAAAGCGTGTGCTTTTACTGTAAGAATCACTGGAAAGAGTCCATCTTCCTCCACAGCAAACTCCCTGAACTGCTTCAAGACACATCCGCGGAATTTGGCAAAGCTCTCCAGCTAAAGAGATGTTAAAAGCTGCACTGCTGTGAGCTTATCACTGTCCCTCTTTCTCTAGTTAACTCATCCAGAGCAGGATGATGTAAGGCCTGGTCATAACCTTTTGGTTTTGGATTCTTTTTTACTTCTTGAGGAATCTCTCATCCCAACCAAACTATTAGAAAAGTTGATTTGTTCTACCTTCAGTGTAAAAGCAAGAAATAGCAAGGCCACACATTCTAAATACAGGAGCCACCTTTCATTAGGAAACACCTCTTCCTCTAATTATATTTAACAAAAGATTATTTTAAGACAAAAATCTTCTCTGTTGCAAGGTTCAAGACAATTTACATAAACTGTTACTCTTGGAAGATATTTCACTATTAAAAGAAAAAGAGATAGATCCTCCTGGGTTCATTGATGACAGGAATTGGTACACAGTCCGTGAAAGAGTATTTATAACAAAACAGAAACACCTCCTAGACACAAGCTTTTAGATGTCCAAGGCATTTTATCCACTTTGCCAAAGAGTGGCATATTGTCCTGGTTTCGGCTGGGATAGAGTTAATTTTCTTCCTAGTAGAATCATAGAATCATTGAGGTTGGAAAAGACCTCTAAGATCATCGAGTCCAACCGTCGACCCAACACCACCATGCCCACTAAACCATGTCCCTAAGTGCCTCATCTACTCGTCTTTTAAATACCTCCAGGGATGGGGACTCGACCACTTCCCTGGGCAGCCTCTTCCAATGTTTCACCACTCTTTCAGTAAAGAAATTTTTCCTTACATCCAATCTAAACCTCCCCTGGCGCAACTTGAGGCCATTTCCTCTCGTCCTATCGCTTGTTACTTGGGAGAAGAGACCGACACCCACCTCGCTACAACCTCCTTTCAGGGAGTTGTAGAGAGCGATGAGGTCTCCCCTCAGCCTCCTCTTCTCCAGGCTAAACAACCCCAGTTCCCTCAGCCGCTCCTCACAGGACTTGTTCTCCAGACCCTTCACCAGCCTCGTTGCCCTTCTCTGGACACGCTCCAGCACCTCGACGTCCTTCTTGTAGTGAGGGGCCCAAAACTGAACACAGTATTCGAGGTGCGGCCTCACCAGGGCCGAGTACAGGGGCACGAAAAATAGTAGCTGGTACAGTGCTGTATTTTGGATTTAGGATGAGAATAATGTTGATAACACACCGATGTTTTAGCTGTTGCTAAGTAGTGCTTACACTAGTCAAGGACTTCTCAGCTTCCCATGCTCTACCCACTGAGAAGGCTGGAGGTGCACAAGAAGCTGGGAAGGGACACAGCCAGGACAGCTGACCCAAACTGGCCAAAGGGACATTCCATACCATGTGACGTCATGCTCAGGACATAAACTGGGGGGAGTTGGCCGGGGGGCGGTAACCGCTGCTCAGGAACTGGCTGGGCATTGGTCGGCGGGTAGTGAGCAATTGCATTGTGCATCACTTATTTTGTATATTCTTTTATCGTTATTATTACTATTTTCCCTTCCTTTTCTGTCCTATTAAACCGTCTTTATCTCAACCCACGAATTTTACTTTTTTTTTTCCAATTCTCTCCCCCCATCCCACTGGGGAGGGGGGGGGAGTGAGCAAACAGCTGGTGTGGTGTTTAGCTGCCTGCCAGGTTAAACCACAACACATATTTTCAACATACATGTATTTATATACACACATATCTAACGGGTACACAGCTGTCGCTTAATTCAGTTTGTGCTCAAAAACAATGAAGAAGAAAACCTAAAACTTCTTCCCTACTTTTATTTAAAAGGTTTCCATAGCTATTCTACCACAGACCAAGAAAACTCACATTAATTTATTAAGGATTACTGCAGTAACAGTTGATGAAAAGTTTTCTTTTCCAAGCATTCTGCAAAGTGTCATATTAATTATACATGACATAATAGAAATACTCTAATACATCTTCATTATGTGTTACTTGAAAAAAATTAAAATGCTTCCATGGTAAACAAATTCTAAATATTACTCTTAGCTCTTCAGCATTTTTAACAGTAGACCTTGTGAAACTTCACAACAACCTTTTTTAATTTTAGGATAGGAATAAAACTCTCACCTTCACCAGCAGAAATACAATGAAAGAGAACAATTATTTTTCTCCTTACCACTGCAATTCCTCTCCAAGCTTCTCTGAGGAATCTTCTGGCAGCACTTTATACATATCATCTTCTTCAAGCTTCCGTTTATGGCCAATAATAAATAAGGGATTCAACCACCTATTTAAATACAAATTATTAATAAACTGATCAGCAGACCAAGAGAGTAATTTCTTTACGTATTAATTTAATTCTTTTACCCCTTTCTTCCCTCCTCTTCTCCTGCGTCACTGAACATCCACACATTTTACTGCACTTTTCTCTTAACTAACAATTAAGTCACCCCCATTTTCCAAATGGGAAAGCATTTCATGCCCCATAGCACCTTACTCTCAGGCATCCAGACAGTCAGCACAACTCTTCTTGGCCTTTAGGCAACTGTTTTCTTACAGTGTTTCCCTATATTTAAGGAAAATTGGCATTCATTTAAATATTTAGGAAAAAACAGAACTTAATCCAACTATTAAAATATTGACAGAGTTGTAAATAAAATTGTAATACGTATTAAAAGACATTTTTTGTAACTAGCGTGGCTATTTATTTACATGGGGAAAAAAATAACTTCTGTTCAACTGCCATCTTGACAAATATTAAAGGTCAGCAATTTAAAGACAACCACTCAAATGTAAAAATGGGTAAATAATGGATTATTACTAGAACTGATCTTAGCCATGTTTGGAAATATAAACAAAAAGCACACTGTCACAGCATGTAGGTTCAAAAAAGGAAGATATTGTCTAACAGCTCAATTTCCTTAGCGGACAGATTTTTAAAAGCTCAGTATTTTATGAGAGCGCTTTGAAAACAAATTGTAATAGCACTACTGTAGGTTTGTTTGCAAAGGCAATATTTTGTTAGATCAAATAACACTGTCAGGGAACAGTAAGACTAGCTTTTATGCACCTATATCCTTCTTCAAGCCTGAAACATAGGTCAAGGAGGTCCAAACAGTTTCAGCTGTGCTCCACAGAGCAGATGTATGGCAGAAAGCACAAAAGTGACTAAGTTGTTCATGAGATGGAACAAAAGAGAATTAACAACTCTGAAACATCCATGGTTTAGTGGGAACAGGGCGGGTAGGGAAACTGCAGTTTGCCACTTAGTTTGTCTCTACTGAATCCATGATACTTGGTTTCCACGAGAAGTGCGGGTTTTAGCTCTCAGGCTTGTTTCCTACAAGTACTTTCTCAGATGGCCAACACGATCAGAACCAAGAGGTCAGGGATGGACCTGTTTTGGAAAAAACACTCGCACTCATGGCAAGATGTTTGTCTGATGTTGATTGCCTGTGAAAGTTCATAACTGCTGTTTAGTTTCTGATGCTTAATTACTCCCTGACTTCACCAACACAGTTTTTAAAAGAGCACCTGGTGCACTAGGTGAAGTGTATTATTTTCTGGAAGGCCAACATGTGAGAATTCAAAACTGGAATGGTTTACAATGAGGGCATTTATTTATTCACAACCACAATGGTGGTTATGAATACAACCAGCTTTGCATTTCCTGCTCAGGCATGTTCCAATTTAATTTTGTATACACTGGCTTATGAGAAGTTTGTTGATTAGAGAAGGTGGAGGGGCAGACTGAACCCTAGAAGAGGGGGCTCAGAGTTTTTTCAAAGATAGAACTGTTGCAAAAACCTTTTTCACAGGCTCTGTGGCACAACTGCATGTAACAAATGGGATTAATAGTGCTTCTCCTTCACTACTTAGCGTGTTAGCACAGTGTTTGTGTGACTCATTCAAAGATTAAGTCTCTATTCTATCTTTAGAGTAGCATCTCTGATGCCTAACAGCCCTTTTTAAACTCTTGGAGCAAGTACTGAAGACAGTTTACATATCATACAGATCAAGTTCTCTATGTATGTTAAAGGTACAATTAGAAATAGAAAGTACTTGTCAGACAAGTCTGTTCCTTGAACTGTATGGCCAAATAGCATCACGGCCCAAATCGCTGCCACAACTTCCCTTCAGCTCCTGACCAAATGTCTTGAAGATCAATTGCTCCAACCAGCAGAAAAGCTTCTGCCTGGTTTGACACAATGAACCTGTTCCATTGAAACATTTCTTCTTCGGCCTCAGTTCTTGCTGCCGACCACAGGTAAAAAGCAGACATGAAGCAAATAACCTCAAGGCCATTCAAACAATTTCTGCCTGCTGGACGAGAGAGCCTCTATTTGCTCCAGGACAGACAGTTATGGGAAAGATCTGCAGACTTCACTTGACTCATATGGCCAATACCAAGCGTTCCTCCTCCTGCAACATCAGTATTAGCCTACAGTGTACTCCATAAACAAGTCACAGGTCTCCTTTCTGACAGAGAAGGATAGAGGAGAGAACAAGTTATCTTCCCCAACTCCTTTAGCATGAGAATCAGGATGAGGCAGCCCTTTCAGGAAAATACAGAGATAAGTCCTTCTCACATCTATGGAAATGGTTACAAGATTCCACTAGCTACCGCTGCCAAGGGGGTGAAAACAAAAATCTTTCTGACATTTAACTTTAACAAGGAGCATAAATAGGATATTTATTACAGAATCACAGAATGGCTGAGGTCTGAAGGGACCTCTGGGGGTCAGCTGGTCCAACCCCCCCTGCTCAAGCAAGACGACCTAGAGACAGTTGCCAGGACCATGTCCAGACAGCTTTTGAAGATCTCCAAGGTCTCCTCAACCTCTCTGGGCAACCTGTGCCAGTGCTCGGTCACCCTCACAGTGACAAAGTGTTTCCTGATGTTCAGAGGGAACCTCCTGTGTTTCAGTTTGTGCCCATTGCCTCTGGTCCTGTCACTGGGCACCACTGAGCAGGGCCTGGCTCTGTCCTCTTTGCACCCTCCCTTCAGGTATTTATACACATTGATGAGATCCCCCTGAGCCTTCTCTTCTCCAGGCTGAACAGTCCCAGCTCTCAGCCTCTCCTCACAGGAGAGATGCTCCAGTCCCTTCATCATCTTCATGGCCCTTTGATGGACTGCCTCCAGTATGTCCATGTCTCTCATGTACTGGGGAGCCCAGAACTGGACACAGGACCCCAGGTGTGGCCTCACCAGTGCTGAACAGTGCTGTCCGTTATTGGCATACAGCAGAAAGCCCAGAGGAAAATAAAAGACACTTTAAAAATACACTTAAATATACACTTCTAAAAAACAAAACAGTGCTCTTAATGTTACTATAGAACACCATTCCTTTACTTATAGTTTTCAAAACACGGTGAAAAACCACAACCAGCCCACAGGAAGAACAATACTTCTGTTGAGGGTGACTGCTCTCTCTCGATGTCAGTTTGATTGAGCATTAGAGCCAACAGCAGCAGAAAGTGTTGACCACAGCCATAATGTAGCCCAGTTGCAAAGTAACCAGATGAAAGATAACGGTCTCAAGTCTACAGGATTGCTAGAGGGATCTAGCTTCTCCTTTGGCCTTAAACTCTCCAAAAAACTTACTGATGATACACCCACCTCCGCTGAGTTCCTACAGTTTGTAGCAAATCCCTTCTGTCCCCTCCACCTACACACCAATCAAGTACTGTACGCACTATGAGATTGAATTTCCAAATTAAGTAGCAGATGGAGATAATAGTGCAGCGTAAAAACTGCCAAAAATCTCAAGGTTTTCAGACTATTAGTTCCAGTGAGACCTAGTGCAAATTCAGTGCTTTTCACATTTTTCCATTAGTTAAAACCATAATTTTGAAAACAGTAATATATTGCGCTACAACCTCTATTTTAACATTAAAGGCGGAGAGGAAAGCCAATCCAGAGTATGCAGAAAACTGTGGTAATTCATTTTGTGACTCATTTATTATAATGGACAACATGGCAAAGACTCAACACAAGTCCACATGTTTCTGTAGGGTTAGGAAAAAAATGCATAAAAAGAAAGAAAAAAATCACCCATTGTTGAGCTTTCTGACTACTCTGCCCCAAAATACTGATCTTCAAGAGCTACTGCTATGGAGTAGCACTTAAGTACTCTTTGTACTTAAGAGTACAAAAGCTTTTAACAGTATGTTGTGTTACTGTAGACTATATTGAAGATCGTTAGAAGAAGGTTAAAAATTTTTCTTTTCAAATTATGCTCAGTCTTTGAAGAGCTTTTAGCCCAAGAATGAGGTCTTCTATTTGTCCACTGCAAACTGTCAGTATGGCAAGAACAGTTCAAGTTTCACCACCTCACTGACGTGTCCTGAACTTCACGCTGGAGGTCTACTTTCAGACAGAAGACTTAGCAGATGTTCATATTCAGTCATTAAAGTAAAAATTTCCACCAGGATGCCACACGCAGATTACGTCCCGTGGAATCCTCTGCACTTAAGAGTAGAATTGAGACCAACCTATTTCACGCAGCCTGCTGTTACTCAAGTCACACACTCATAACAAGCAAACAAAACAGGCCCTCCTATTGCCTGAAGGCTCAGTTAAATTAAAGAGTGCTGTAAGAGGACCGTTGAAGGAAGCTGGCAAATAAGGCAATGGCCTACATAAAGAACATCCCTGAAACCTCAACTTCGCCATAAAGGAAGACTACTCGTTACAGTGGTATGTCTTTTGTCCAAACAGAGATCAGCTAACACTGATCTCTTCAAGGGAGGATAAGAAAAGCCCACAGAAAATTAGCATTTGTAATGAACACTGAAACTGTGCAATCCACATTATTCTGTAATAAAAAAAGCTAAAATAATAAACAAAAATTAAGATGACCTAGAAAAATGGAGGGAATATATAGACAGTGATGCAAACGACCACTCTTATCCCAAGGATGGAAATAAAATGGACTCGCTACCAATCTACTGCCTGAAGAAAGAGAAAAGCAACGTGGTGGGGAGGAAAGGCTCGCAGCTCAGTCACACATTTCTATATTTCCTTCTGAAGAAGCTGTTCAACTTAAATAAAAATAGGACCCCTTAGTCATCATCTTCTCTTTCCCCAAGTACCTTCCTGTTTGCTAAGAATTTTGAATAATTATTTGGTTCTTACATATCACCTCATTTTAGTCACTCTTTCAAAACACAGGGTTTACATGATGCCTTTCAAAGAGCTTAGCCCAAATTTTTGCTAGCATGAACTACACAAAAAATGTGAGTATCTGAAAGAATCCCAAGTACCTTCTGTTCTGCTGGGAATGCCTATGTTCTATCAAGCCGATTAGCTGATCAAAGATATCAGTCTGGAAAGAAGCCCAGAATTAGTCCCTGTTACTGCCAGAATACTGATGTCACTAGGAATAAAGATTAATAAATAAATAAATAAATAAATCACTCTGTAACCTGGTGCAAACCCAAGAGATAGCCAACTGCAAAACAGTAACTCACTGCTCTGACGCCAAAAAGCTTTCCACCTCTACAGCAGTACCTTGGGCACTGATAAAAGAAGAAAGTGATTCATTTCTGAACCAGCAGATACACAAAGACCACAATATAAACATTCACTTCCTGCATTTCTCTACTCTTGGGCCCTGACATAATACACCCTGTAACATTACAACACCGTCAACCAGACGCAATTTACTTGGTTGTTCAGGAAAGTGCAATTTTTACCAGCTGTAATTAGAGCAACTCCACCAGGATTTTGGAAAGCCTCTAAGGTCTACAGAAAAAGCTAAGAAACACAGTGTTTTCTTACCCTCATAAGAGAAGTGAGACGTCAAGGGGAGGTCTCAAGCCACCCTCTTCTTTATGGAGACGGCATGTAAGAGAATCAGGCCCTGCTATCCGAAAGTCGGGGTCATTGTGCAATCAGAATACTCATCCTACTCTGTTTCATGCATGAAATATAATTTCCTAAATGAGAAAGCTTTTAAATTAGGTTTGCTAGCATCCCAAAAGAATTTCATTTCAGCCAAGGAAGAAATACATTATAGATAATTAAACTACTAGCAGTGTCCAGCTCAACTGGTTCATTAACCCAGGGATGGGACCTGCTGTACCTCTGGATCTATATCGTGTCCTGCTTGCAAATGCTCAAAAAAGTACCATTCTCACACTGCAGAGCAGGCTTGCAGAGCTTCCCAGAAACCCATGCATATATTGCAAGTTCTTCACGGACTGAGAAAGTTTGTCACAAAACATCAGCCAAGAAGCATTACAATTACATTACAAAGCTGACACAAATAAAAAATGTCCCAAGACCAAAGGATGTGTCTGTCGGGGCCCTGGGCACACCCACAGGGCACAACTGCCCTGACCAGTCCCCCAACAGTTACACCATAGTCAGTCACTAACATATTACGATACCTTCCTCTACACAAGCGCAAAATTTTGCTCTCACCAGTTTCACAAAAGGCCTCACTATATCACTGGCCAAGTCAGAAAAATCAGACTACACGAACTACTTTTCTAATTAGAAAAATCTTTTCTTTTTGTCCTTCTTTATTTGTAATTATAGGCAGAAGTTTAACTTCTGGGTAATTTACAGCACCCAGTCAAAGCCACATCCTGTATTCTCTCATCAACTCATTCCTTAAGGAGGTGGTTTACAAACTGCATTTTCCCCATTCCTCTTAAGCCTATTTGTGCATTACATTACAAGCATCATCTGTTTACACTCAATGTCCATTTATTTTTCAACAGTTGCACAGGAGAGCCTTTGTTTACTCAAATTCTTCCATAGCACTAGGATTTCATCTCCTTGAGCAGCTTGGAAGCACTACTTCAACTACTAAGCTGCAAAATAACACTTATTTCTTTCTTTTTAATCACCTACTTTGGAGCTGGTTTCTTTGTAAAATACATGGGGTTTCCTCACAGGACCTTTTGATTATAAATCTATGTTGCTTATCCTCCGTGGCTTACCTCAGGTGTCTACCTGCTTTGTTGTACTGTTCATTACCCGCCTTCAGACTTGGAAGTTCTACATCAGTAGCGCAAATCCAACACTGCTATGTGCTTGCTCTCAGTCCAGAGGAGCACTGTTGGGATGGGATGTACAGACAGAAGGACACACAGACAGTCTCCAGTGTTATTTTGCAAGAATTCAGAAATATCATCACAACAGTTTGTAGTCATCATGTGATTTTCATCTTTTTTTTAACCTATCTCTATTTCACATGCCCACCCATTCTCTTCAGTAAGCTGCCTTTTCTCACTTCCCCTTACCAAGGCAGTCATCTACAATTAATAAAGTAAACAGAGTAAGTTCTGGTATTTCTTCAGATGCTTTTTAACTGGTGTTTTGGTTGCAACTTCCCTCCCCGGCTTACTGCAGCTTAAACAGTAGATTTTCTCATAGCTTACCGTAGGAAAAAATAGGAATACAATGAAATTACTTCAAAGCCATATTAACTCAAAAACACCCTTCAGGCTTCCAGTTCCAATGCCAGACTGTATTAACCTTTGATACTCAGCTTCATCTCATCTTCCATGCTGTTGCTTTTTCACAGCACAGTGTAAGCAGCTAAGTTGCTGAACTTTCTGATGCTAATGGTAACTCAATTGGTATGTGATTACACTTATTGTGGGTTATTTTCATGCTGTTCATCTACACTGGTATGAAATATCTGATTACTCTAACATACTTCCTGATATTCCAGATGGCAAGACGAAGTACAAACAGGGCGGGGGGGGAGGGAGAGCATACTGCAACTAACATTTTCTGCGGAGCCTGGAAGCAGGGAATGGAGGAGCAGCATCACCTGTACCTGTGGCATTCCAAAGACTATTATTAAAATATTGATTCCAAACCCAGCATCCACATGCAAAGAAGAATATCCAAAATACCAAAGATTTGATGCAAACGTCTGAAGATCATGCCTCATAACACTAAATTTTAGTACAAGCTATTTACTGAAGTAAGGCCTAAGTAGAGCAAAGGGAAGAGAGTTCTTCAGTTTTGCAGAAAAGAATTGGTCATCCAAACAAGTTTCTAATCTCAGGTTATATAACTACTGAAACAACTTAGTTGAAGTGGACAACTTCTTCATCACTTGAAAAATGCATCTAAAAACTGCTACAGCTCACATACATGTTAAATAGAAAAAAGCAACCAACAACAAAAAAAAGGCTCAAACCCTGAAACCAAAGTTACACAGAAAGTCTAGTTGAGCATAATGGTCTCCAATTTCAATTTCCGAAAGAAAATGCAAATGCTGAAACCTAACGGTAGCAATTTCTGTATTAACATCCTTTCTGGCAAGTAATGGAAATAAGAAGAATTAAAATCACCTGTGAGTTCATACTGCTGTTACAAGTGGTTGGGTGCCAGGGATACAAAAAAAAAAAATAGATGATCGGTCTTTTTAACCTTCCACTCCCAAAATCTAATTGTGTTATCTCCCTCTTCCACTCTACTTAAGGCCTTGAAGAATTTTCTAGAAGTGGGTGAAAAAAATGATTTTGGGGAAAAAAGAAAAAAGCAACAGCACAACATACTCCTAATTTTGAAGTTTTGCAGGAATTATAAGACAGACATTTTTCTCTCATAAATGACACAGCATGCTTTACATAGGGCATTCCAAAGGCAAATAGCCTCAGTGTTTTGTTATACTCAAATAGTTCATCTAATTGCATATCTAAGCAGGTATTTACTGTAGATAGCAAATGCTAACATTCCAATATACACATTTGCCGTAGTCGATATAATCTATTTAGCACTCTTTACCCACGTATTTTAACTTCAATAGCTCATAAACGATGATTTTCAAACAATATTTTCTTCTGCATAATACAGCTATCTTGCAATGAAACAAGCACAACTTACAAATGAATGCAGTAGTTCAAGAGACTGATTCAAATTTGACTACAGGATATTAAATATCTGATAAATGAACAAACAAGGCATTATCTTTAAAAAAAGTATGTGTGATCCTCGGTCTTCTTTCAATCATGAGGAAAAAAGAAGCACGTGTGATTTCATTCTTCGGCTACTGAAAATGTGTTTTCTGTTTATCTATACTGAAGATCCTTACATATTTCTTTAGAGTTTCTTACAGTACCACAATCGTCCTGCACCAATAAGTCAATAAATGAACTAAGAATTAGCTACCTCAGAGATTTTTATGAAGTGGCATCTGTTAGGAGTCATCACCATCACCAATTTCAGGCATTGCCAGTGGGAATTCACTAGATATCAGGCAAGATCCCAGGCAAATTGCAAACCCTGATGCTGCTTGATATTTTCATTTGTTACCTGAATTAAAGGTAAAATCCTCACAGGCAAATCTATTCACTGACACAGTAAGGAACATGGATCAGTTGTAACAGTGGCACTGCTGGACCCCGGCTGGAACTTCCAAGAAAGGTGATGAATTCTTTGCCTAACTTCTTTCAATGCAAGGCAAGATATGCTTTTGAAGAGAGCCAAGTCACAGGACTAAAATGCAGGTGATGCTTAGGCCTACTCAGAAGTCCAACTAACTCAGCCAGTGGCCCTTCCAATTCTAAGCTATGGGGTGAGAGAGGAGGAAGAAGTTAAGAAAAGCATGTAGTTATTCACACCGCTACAAGAGAGGTGTGTGACATGACTCTATTTGGTCAGACAAACAGCTACATACTGTGCAGCCATCACTGAAAATCTCGGGACTTACATATCTGTACTTACCCCGTTCTGTTCACGCTTAAATCCACAGGTAAAGGTTTTTTTTTTTACTCTTCTCCCACTACACTCCAAGTCAGAGCAGTGAAGAAGACTTAGTGGTTTTGTCATTTTCCCTAAAGCACATGCTTAGTAAGCCAAGAACAATGCTGTCAGACACCAACAGGTAACGATAAACCAATCATTTATTCCTTGGAATCATAACCGTGCGGATGCCTTGGAGCAAGTTTTCAGTTCATGTTTTAATGCTGTTATTGTAATAGCAATTGCCACATGTCAAGTGATGATGTAAAAAGGCATCCAGCCTTAGGATGCTGACGGTGTCCAGTGCTACAAAGGAGCCAAGAACTTGTCATAGGCACAGCGAGTCTGTGACAGATAAGTAATTACTATTATTATTAAAAATAAATTATAAATATATGAAATTTAGCAGGACTTTAATTTCTTTTACTTCTCTAAACAAAAACACCGGATACCCTTTCCAGGTGTTCCGGCTTGCCCTCTTTCTCATGTTATTAACAGGCAAAAAGTTGATGCCTGAACAACAGAGTGCACAAAAATTCAACTGCTGTATAGCTAGAACATCTTTGATAAATCAACAGAGCAAATGCTATAACAAATAAAAATACACCTGCTACTTAATGAACATGCAAGCTCAAAGATAGGTTGATAGTTAGAAAAGAGAAATACTCTTACTGTGTACAGTTATTAATCTAATAATCTCCACCTCCCAGAGCAGAAAAAAAAGATGTGAAAAGTGCTATTCTCAACTACATAAAGTACGGAGTATAAGGCTTTTTAAACTCAAACACTTTCTACAATGGAATAGCTGTTTAAACATGAAAAGTACTGGACTGAATGCTCTCTTTCTTGGATGGACCTTAAAAACAAAGCAAATCCTCCTATCCATCCTTCAAAGCCCTCATTCTCACCAGCAAGCTGAGCCAGCAATAAAAAAAAAACCAACAAAAAAACCCAACAACAACAAAACATAGATGAAGTAAATCAGAAATATACCCGAGCACTGATAACTCTGTAACTGAACTACCAGCCAGAGCTTGAAGAAGTTTGGTGAGCATGGGAACTTGTGACTCTGAAGGTCAGTAGTTACAGCAGTATCTGGAACATCCAGAACAACAATTTGGGCTTTGATAATCCTATGTTAATATAGATAATTTAATGAGAGATATGGAAAACAAGAATATTTTGCAACTGCCCTGATCGTCATACTTCTGTCATAAATAGTTTTTTATTGTTGTAGCATCCAGACTAACATTACACAAGGGATGCATTATAAAAATAACAATATTCACACACAATCCAGATGTTCCTCTTTCCCATGAACGTACTACTAGAGCCTTTAATGTTCATCAAGCTCATACTTGTCAAAGTCACAACGCAAAAGCAAGAAGACAAGCTTTGAACAATGGGAGAAGAATGTGTATTCAGCCTACACGCTCATTACCTTAGTTTTATAATTCAATGAAAACATGACTTCTTTACTCCTGTTTCTGCCAGGCAACAGTTTTAGCTTTTCTTCTGCACCACTGGCAGCAAATGACAGGGTGCTTCCTTACAATGGTGAAATTGAACTTTTGGAGCAAAATATAAATAAAATAAAAATAAGAAGGACCCTTGCCCAGCTACCTGCAATGTCCTACTTTCTACCCTCACTGACAACAAGCAGCCAACAGCTGGGATTTGGAGAGTAGAGCAGGCACACTTGAGCAACTGCATGGTGGTGGTTGCCACTACTCCCAGGACGGCCCCCCTCAAGCACTGTTTTTCCAGTTCTCCAGTTGAAAACATCTCAAAACATCCTGTGTGAGACAGAAATTAAAATGAAGCAGTGCTAAAGCAGTAGTCACAACAACTGTCTGTCAGACACTATACGCTTTGCAGAAAGGAAGAACATGTCTTAAAGCCACCCTTAAAGTTAGCTTTATAGCTAACAAAGGGTGTTTTAATACTTCCTTGATTTTATGTAAAACAGTATTAACTTGCAGAAAAGTGATAGCCCCTGCTTACTCAATTTAAGCCACTGCAAACATCATTTCAGCTGAAATTTTCACAAAGAAAATACTAATGCTTTCTGACTAGTAAATAAGAAGGATATACTGGTATTTTTCATGATCACGTGTGGCACAGGTAAGAGAAGAGACTTTAAAAGGGTATTTCCACTGCTGTGAATTACAGTGCTATGAAAGCCTGAAAAACAGAACATAGGGCAACTTCTAAAGCTTTTCATACCCCACTAAACCCTTTTTCAAAGCACAAGCCCTACAGTTGTACACTACCATCTGACTGCAAAGCATGAAGTCCCAATCAATCTCTGGACTTTCAGCAAGCCTGTCATCCCACAAGCACAGACTTCCACCTACTCTTCCCTTCACACAAACGTGTTTGGGGTAAAAGGAACCTTTCAGGTGCTTGCCTAAAACTTGGGAAATTTAAGGTACTTCGTTGTTGCTGTTGAACACTTCAGTGCAATACATGGAGACCGATACAAAGGCCTAAAAAAAGGACGATAGGAGCAGTCAGAAAACTAGCTACGAGCACTGCACACTTCCTTTTTCACATCTAGCTGGGTTGTTTTTGGCAGAACTACCAGTAACACCACAAGATCCCGGCAAGGGAAAGGGAACAGACCAGAAGCAGCCCTGGAATGCTACGTGGCCAACGAAGGTTCATCCCATTCTGTCTGGATTTCCTAGCAAAGTTGTTTCGAGCATGGGCACCCTGGTGTCAAAGAAGAAATTACAAGTCAAAATGGTGAACACAGGGAGTTCTGCGCAAGCATACAACCTCCTTTTTTTTTTTTTTCTTTCTTTCTTTCTTTCTTTCTTTCTTTCTGCAGAGTACCTCTGAGGATATATCCTTGACTGAAAATTTGTTTAGCTAAGATTTGTCAGGACTTTTAAAATCCCCCTACCTTTCAAAAGGGATTCCTGCACCTGCTCACAGTTGCTTATAGGATCAAAGAGTTTTTTACTTGTGTTTCTGAGGCTTCCAAAAAAAGAGCCTCACGTGCCATGCCCTCTCTTTCTTCCCCCTCCTCCACCACATAACACAGCACGTGCACCCTGGCTCAGGCTACAGTAGGTGAAGCAGAATAAGCGGTACCCCTGTAACTGCTCTCTTCCAAAGGGGATCTGCTAAGACAGACAAAGTTGATGCTCTCCCATTTCACTTTGCACGTCTCTCCCTACAATATTTCAAAGCAACTAAACTGTTGAGCTGTAATTCCTCACTGCTTTGAGTAATTATATATACTCACGCCAAGGTCCTCACTAATAAGAAAACAAGCACTAACTTTGCACTGGTGGTCATCTGGTCCCACAAAAGTTTGTGGCAACACAGTAACACCCCCTGCCTTCGCGCTGTGACACCCTAAGCCCCCTAGAGTCCAGGCAGCCGACTGCAGCTGTGAAGCGTGGATGAGAGCAGCCAGGCTGCTGCCCAGCCATCCTTTACACCGGGAAACTCCCACGCAGCTAGGAAGCTCAGAAACCACCTCATTCGCGGAGGGGGAAAGCCCCACGCCGAAAGCGAAATTAGCAAGCCTTGCCGAGATAAGCAATACCTGGCCGCGATCCGTTATGCAAGTGGGGAAGCAGAACAATGCCAGGGAGCAGCCCTGCACCCGGTCCCAGGCCGGGGGACCCGGGCGAGGAGGAAGCAGAGGACACTCCCGCCCTCCCCGCAGCTACCGAGGGAATCAAACATGTGCTCGAAGGGGGCGACGGGGCCGCGCTCGGCGCCGCCCGCCCGGCTGAGGGCTGCCCTGCCCGAGGCGGGCAGGCCCCTGGCTGGGCTGTCCCCTGGCTGGGCTGTCCCCAGACCGCGGCCGGGGATTATTACTCGGCACGGGCTGCCGGGTTCACCTCAGGAGACCTCGCCCCGCCGAGCCGAGCTGAGCCACCTGCGTGCGTGCGAGGGGCTGCCCCGGCCGGCAGGGCTGACACGCCGGGCCCGCGGGGGCGGGCGGCAGGTCGGGGCCGAGACGCGGCTGCAGTCACTGCCGGCAGCCCACGGAGGAGCGCGGGCAGCGCCGGCCGCCGCCTCCCATCCCCCCTCCCGCCCGCCGCCGGGGCGCTCGGACCCTCCCGGGAGCCGCACTGAAGTGCGAGCCGGGCGGCCCTTAGCCGGGGCTCAGCATCCCCCCACCGCCGGCTGGGCCCCGCAGCCGAGCGGCCAGGCGAGGTGAGGCGAGCGGCGCCAAGCCCCGGCGCGGCGCCTTCCCCGCCGGCGGGCGCCCCGGGGCCGCACCTCGCGGCAGCGCCGCTGCCCTCCCCCCCTGCCCTCGCCCTCGTCCGGGCGCTCACCAGAAGAAGAGCCGGGAGCAGAGGTTGGCATCCCGCAGCGGGTTGGGCTTCTCCTCGCGGGGCACCGCTTCCATGCCGCCCGCCGCTCCGCGCCAACCCGCCCGCCCGGCGGCGGCGAGGGCGCAGGACTAGAGGCGACTTCCCACCGCGGCAGCCGCCGCCGCTTTGCCACCGGCCGGCGCTGTTTCCGGGAGAGCCGGCACCCCCCGCTTCGTCCCTCCCTCCCGCCGCAGGACGCCTCCTGCCGGCTGGCTCCCCCGTGGCGCCCGTCCCAGCGCGGAGGCTGAGGCTGAGGCGCCGGGCAGTCCCGGAGGCCGCGCTGCGGCGGGAGCCGCCCCTCAGCCGCCCCGCGGCGCTGCTGCGCCTCCCCCGGGACGGCCGAGGGCCGCCCCGCGGCGCTGCCAAGTGCCCCGCGGGAGGGGAGCGGGGTCGCCCGGCTCCGAGGGGGCACAGGCGCCCGCGCGCCGGGCGGCCGTTGGTCACCTCAGGGCGGCCCGAGCCGGGGCTGGGGGTGCTCCGCTCTTCCCCCCCTGGTTTCTCGCCTGCGTGTGCCCCTGCTGATGAAAAGCATCTCCTCAGTGCACGCAGCACCAAGTCAGGGGCGAGTCCAGCTTAATGGGACCAAACCCTGCCAGAAACGCTTGCTTTCACCTCTCCTTTCTAGATGTCGCAGATACTTCTATTAAAAAAAAGACTCGTCGTCTTTCCAACTTGGGCGTGGGACCTGAAATAAGGGTCTGTATTCAGGATGGCGGTTGCTGCGGCACTCGGGGAGCTGGAGATAAGCCAGAGACAGGTCTGAGTCCGCAGACTCTCAGTGCTATCTATAGCTCAGGATAACGATGTTTAGGAGACTTTGGTCGTACAAAGTAAAGTAGTTATTTAATTCCAGGAGATGGTGCATGACAGAAATCCTTGAAGCAATTCTCAAAAGTTCAGCAAGTGATCACCATGCTCCTCTCCAGTACTGTCACCGTGGCCTGCCACCAGGAATATGTCTGAAAAGAGTAGAGGAAACTGCAAGAGACCTAAGAAAATAGGAATGCGGGACATGTATCTGAAGTAACCAAAGAACTATTCATCTCCATGAAAAAATAATTGGAAGAATGGGTCCCTGCCACGCTGTTATTTCTCTGCAGTCTCAGAATCACAGAATGGCTGAGGTCTGAAGGGACCTCTGGGGGTCAGCTGGTCCAACCCCCCCTGCTCAAGCAAGACGACCTAGAGACAGTTGCCAGGACCATGTCCAGACAGCTTTTGAAGATCTCCAAGGTCTCCTCAACCTCTCTGGGCAACCTGTGCCAGTGCTCGGTCACCCTCACAGTGACAAAGTGTTTCCTGATGTTCAGAGGGAACCTCCTGTGTTTCAGTTTGTGCCCATTGCCTCTGGTCCTGTCACTGGGCACCACTGAGCAGGGCCTGGCTCTGTCCTCTTTGCACCCTCCCTTCAGGTATTTATACACATTGATGAGATCCCCCTGAGCCTTCTCTTCTCCAGGCTGAACAGTCCCAGCTCTCTCAGCCTCTCCTCACAGGAGAGATGCTCCAGTCCCTTCATCATCTTCATGGCCCTTTGATGGACTGCCTCCAGTATGTCCATGTCTCTCATGTACTGGGGAGCCCAGAACTGGACACAGGACCCCAGGTGTGGCCTCACCAGTGCTGAACAGTGCTGTCCGTTATTGGCATATAGCAGAATGCCCAGAGAAAAATAAGCAGAGGGGAAGGATCACCTCCCTTGACCTGCTGGCAACACTCCTTCTAATGCAGCCCAGGATACCATTAGCCTTCTTTGTCACAAGGGCACATTGCTGGCTCGTGTTCAACTTGGTGTCTACCAGGACCCCCAGGTCTTTTTGTGCCCAACTTCTTTCCAGCTGATTGGCCCACAGCCTGCACTGGTGCATGCAGTTGTTCCTCCCCAAGTATACGGCTTTGCACTTCTCCTTGTTGAACTTCATGAGGTTGCTGCCAGTCCATTTCTCCAGCCCGCCGATGTCCCTCTGGATGGCAGCATGACCCTCTGGTGTATCAGCCTCTCCTCCCAGTTCTGTATTATCAAGCAAACTTGCTGAGGGTGCACTCTGCCCCATCATCCAGATCATTAACAAAGATGTTGGACAGTTTTGGAGCCAGTGTTGACGCTAGTTACTGGCCTCTAGTTACTTCATGCAACTAATCACGACCCTAATCTCCTAGACTACTTCCCCCTCCAGCTGAGTGAGCTGCAAGACAGGCACCATTCTTATGTTCTGTTTATTCATCCCATGCCCCCAGTAGCGACCAGCCCTATCTCTTCCCACTAAAGTGCATTGCCAGTGAAACAATTAACAGGTCTGGCATCTGACTTACATTATAGGCATCAGATTTGACACGCTGTTGAGATAAAACTGGGGTAGGGTCTGGGCTACACTGTGTTATTGAAGAAACAGCATCAGTTCATGCTTGCAAGAATGTCATAATAGCCACAAGTCAGACAAATCAAGCTTAAGCTTGCTGTCAGTGAACGCTGACGGGGCTGGCAACAACACAGGCTGCTTGAGCATAGACAATGTGCCACGGAATTTTGCAAGCAGTAAGTAGTACACTTGTCAACAACTGTCTATAGATCCTTCCAGATTAAAACAAGGAAATACACTTAGGGAAATGGTGCAGTGGTTTGAAAGGACAGGCTTTAATGAAATAGTGGTTATGTATTCCAGAACCTGAATAATTAATTTAAATCATCACCCAAAACATATGAAGAAAAGCTCTGCCCGTCAGCAAAATCTGGCAGGTTTAGATTTCTGTGAAGCAAATTTGTCTACTAGATACTGGTAAGAGAATTAAAAGGTATGACAGCCCAATGCAAGTCCCAAAACATCAATAAAGTTTGGGTCAGGCAGTGGGAGAAAGGAAGTTGTAAATCTTAAAACTGGCTTCTATTCATGAAGCATTACCTTTGTGAAGTAAAATATCAGGCCAGTTGTCTTGCAATGAAAGATTATCCAAACATTTCTTAGTCTGGGCAAGGAAGTAGAATACTGGTCATGAACAAGTAATTTATTTTAAGAATATATTTAAAAGTATTAAAGTAAAGTATTAAAGTAACTTTTTCCAATATTATTGTAACGGTAGGAAAAGGACAAAGAACAAACCTTAAGAAGTACATTTTTCCGTTGCCAGCATTATCAGTGACAAATGCTGACACTACTTAATTTTAAAATAAATACTACTGTTTACTTCTAAGTCCAAAGCAAAACACTCTATGAAGTTTTAGAGAAGGGAAGGGGGAAATAAAATTCAACCAAAAAAAGAATATCCTGAAAGCCAAACTAATCCGTAACTCTATCTGTCAAGTGTGCAAGTAACCATTAGAAACTGATGCAGCAATAAAGAAGCGTGAGACAATTAGCAACAGAGAGGCTCAGGAAAATCTAAGGCTGCACATGGAGAGGTGGGGGAAGGAAAAACAGCACAGTAATGAAATTAATAATATTCTTTCTATTTTGGGGCAGGGGGGGAGAAAAGCAACGGCCAATTTATCCATTGAATATTTTGCTATGGCAACAGTATATTCACAACATGGAAAGAGCAAGATATATAACAAACTAATCAAAGTGCCACTTAGTAAATCTGTAATACAGATAGCAGCCTAGCAAAGCCAACTACTCAAATAGGGTAATGGCCAAATTAAGCCAATGGCATCTGAGTTAAACCCGTTATGCATATACGTTGTGCTAGGGAAATCAATTAGAGGATGACAGAGGATGTCACAAACATGCAAACACACAAGATTCCCTATTTATTCAGTGCACAAGAAAGACAATAGTCACTAAATAAGCATCCGTATGATGTGTGGCCTTAAGCCCTCTCTGCTGTACTCTCTTCTCATTCTGAATACAGTCAGACTGACAAGTTTCTTCATGTGCATTTTCTATGGCACTTACCACTAGAGTATGAGGAGTTCACAAACATCTGCTTTTCTCAAAACACTTGGAATTGGGCAGTTTCAACTGATTTCCAGATGGTGAATAAAAGCATGTGGATCTTAAGGTGAAATATAGCCACTGATCCCGATTATGCAATAGGAACCTAAAGCTTAGTCTTTCAGAGGATGTAGCACTGTAACCTTTCCCTTTCAGGCAAGCGGCCATTGATTTCAGGGCTGAACAGTTTCTCTATATCATACCCCAGGGCCTCGAGACAGGTACCTAGAAAACCAAGAAGGCATGTGCATGAGTGTGTCTGAAAAGTCTGGATAAAAGATTTGCTGAGTACTACGTGGTATCTCTGAGGCAGTGCTAGGGACAGAATCAGATTCAAAGCTGTTTGAAAGACATCAGAGGGAGTAGTTTCCCAAAGACAAGCTATGATAGCAGAATGTGAAGGCTTTACAACAGTACATTGTTTGAGTTTAATGTTTCTAATTGAAGCCAGGCAGAAAGGCAGACCGTATGCCTGCCTGACAAACCAAACAGGCAGCTTTGTTTCCCGCCGTGCCACAGGCAAGAGAGCAGCCTGTCCTGCTGGCTGTGAGCCCAGCTTGTCACTATCCGGTGGCCTGACTCATCATCTTGCTGACGTATCCACTGGAGAATAGTTTCTCATCCTTCTGCAATACAGATATATCAGCCTGTTCTTGTTCAGCTGCAGAACAGAAACGTCAGTGCTGCAGAACCAAGTAGTAAGTAATTTTGCTAGTTTGATCTGGTCATCAGTATATAATACCAACAGCCTTCCTCGGATGCTCTTCCTATTTCTTCCTGTTACCCCACTAGCCATCTCTATTTTCCCCATATCTTTAACTATCTGTATCAATTTTCTACATGCCATAGTTCCTAATTTATATGGACTTATTCATTCTCCTCAAGTTATGGTGCAATTCAGGTGGCTAAGCATAGGTGCCTTCTTCCATTTTAGACATGGTAGGGTATTCCACTCGGCCACAAGTTACCACTCCAGAAGGTTTCAGGTCTTCCATAAATTGTGTCATATCTGCCCGTCCCATGCTGCTGTATCTGGTGCCTTATAAATGACAGTAGGCACCTATGTTGAGGCAACTGAACCTCGCCCTTACCATCTTCGCTACCAGATCAGTCTGGGTTTTAAGCTGGAGTCCTCTCTGTCTTTGACTGCCTGTCGTGGTTTAACTTCAGTCGGCAACTAAGCACCACGCAGCCGCTCGCTCACTCCCCCCCACCCGGTGGGATGGGGGAGAGAATTGGAAGAGCACAAGTTAGAAAAAGTCGTGGGTTGAGATAAAAACAGTTTAATAATTGAAATAAAATGATGATAATAATAATAATAATACACAAAGCAAGTGATGCACAGTACAATTGCTCACCACCCGCCGACCGATGCCCAGCCAGTCCCCGAGCAGCGGCCCCCCCGGCCAGCTTTCCCCAGTTTATGTACTGAGCATGACGTTACACGGTATGGAATGTCCCTTTGGCCAGTTTGGCTGTGCCCCCTCCCAGCTTCTTGTGCACCTCCAGCCTTCTCAGTCGGTAGAACATGGGAAGCTGAAAAGTCCTTGGCTAGTGTAAGCATTACCTAGCAACAACTAAAACATCGGTGCGTTATCAACTTTGTTCTCATCCTAAATCCAAAACACTGTACCAGCTACTAGAAAAGAAATTAACTCTATCCCTGCCGAAACCAGGACACTGCCACATTAAGGTTATTTTGGCCAATATGATTCTTCCTAAAGAGCTTTTAATTTCCATTCACATTTTTCTGTCCGAATGTCACACACACACATATACGCACACACAATATTTCTGTTAACTTTAATAGTTTATTTCTTTTGATGTTTGGATGTTTAATTATTTGCTTTACACAAAACTATGTTACAATCATTTATCCATAGCAAATAGTTTCTATTGATTATCTGCTAAGATAAGATTCAAAACAGTTACTTTGTATTAAATTAAATATTTGTTGCAATAGAAAAGTATCAGAAAAAGTTGTAGTAAAAGTTAAAATTGGCACACTTACCACCTGTTCAGTTCCTCCTAACAATTTAATCTCTGTACTTCATGCACAGATACTTAGAGACTGATACTTCTGTAGGATGATTTGATGAGCTTACAGCAGGCCTTCAGCAGCAGCTCCCTGTGCTATTAGTTAAAGCACTGATTGATGTGTAGTAACAATATTGCTGTCCTGCGCTGTATAGCCCTCTCTTATCCATTCCTAAGCAGCTAAGAGCTTATTTCACTGTTCCAGTATCACCAGGTAATAGATATTAAACTTGCTGCTTCTATTCATTACAGATTCAAGTCTTCCATTTTTTAACCCACATTTCTAATATTGATAATACAGCTTCTGAAGAGCAAAGTCTTTCTTTACATTTTCTATCAACTGATACATTGCAGAAAATCTTGCACTTTTATTTGCCTTCTTCCTGTCCTGACCTCTTGCTTTTCTAGCTCGATACTAGCCAGCACAGCCCAGAATAATCTCCAAGCAACGGTGAATTACAGTAACAGAAAAATTAAATCGAACTAGTTTCAGGGCAAGGGCGATTCAGCAAATAGAAAACAAACTTCTGAGAGTATTGTGCAGACTGTGACTGATGGCCTAGGGAAATAAAGACTTCCTATCCCTGACATTTAAAAAACAGATTAGATTAGTCTCTGTCATGATGTTTGATCAACATAGGCAACCTAGTCCAAGAGTAGGAAGTGGATTAGCTGACCTCCTGACATCTGTGTTTTCTGTGAATGCCAGTATCCATGGACTCATTTGACTAGGCAAGATTCCCAGGGTGTTTCCATGACTTCCACACAACAAAGGGGAAAATTATTTTTTAAAAATTCTTCTCAGAGCCAGGAGGTGAATGGTAGATCTCCACTTCATCAAAGTCTGGTTTCAGTGATACTGTGCTCTTGCTGTACAGATGAGGATCTTAGGCATAAGAGTTTTGTCTGTATTTTTTAAAGCAACATTTAGGACATACAACACTGAGAAAAGCAAAATTGAAGTGGCTTCAGTAAGAAAGCTCTGTTTTCAAAAGTGGCTAAGAAGCCATGTAATAAGCTAGCAGCAAACACCATGCTTCTGCTCGAGTTAGTAAAACCTGTGCTTCTTTCAATGCTTTTCTTCATTACATCATTCCTGTGCATTTTCCACATTTATTTACATGAACATAGTTTCCATTGCGTGATCTCTTGCATTTGGCGTCAATCTAAATAGGCAAGAGGGAGAGGAGAGAGATCAAAAGTGGAAGCATAGAAGTTCTCCCTTGCCTAAGGAGTAAAGAAGGAAAAAGCAATGGTGAGCACTCACACATTTACACGCCACGCAGCAAATCAATCAGCAGGTCCACCATTATGGCCCAGATGTTTCTGGTTGTTATTGAAGCCACTCTGCTTCCGTGCTAAAATCAGAAAAATAGACATTGTACAGATGGTCAAACAAAACTCCTTTCTTCCCAGAAGAATTCCTTTCCCTCTAGTAATAACACAAATAATCAACAAGGTCAAGAAGAAAAGGCACATAAGTTGCTTTGGAGAACGAAACTTCACCGTCAAGATCATCTGGATCCTGATCATATTTCATTTGGCATTGCCAGACTTAGGTTTGAGAAAGTTATTTTTTGCAATAGCAAGGGGACAGAAGACAACACAGACAAATTCATACGTTACTACATAGATCTGAGTTTTTTACTTCTGTAACATAAAGCCATAGAAAAGCTTGCTTAAATTGAGTGGCACAGTGTGGCTTTTGCCCTAGAGGGGGTTACCAACTATGATGGGATGTTGGACATAATTAAAATAATTCCTCTTGTTACAAGACAGTACTTCTGACCTCAGAATAGAAACTGCAGATGGTGCCACCAGAGGCCTTCAGTCTATATACTTTCTTCAAATAACAATGAACCTAAAAATACATATCTGTTTTTTCACTTTTTCTGAGAAGCCTTGATAGTATTTGCTGCCATCAACGGACTAAGCAAAAGCCTGATGTCATCCAGCATCCTGGATGAAGATGGAAAAAAACCTAGAATACTGCTATGTGCAATAATATTTAGAGGTACAAAATTAAACACTCACATAAGTTTTAATAGCAAATGGAACACACTCACACTGCACACTGAGAATTTCATTTCTACCTTTAACAAGAACCTCACAACGCAAAGTCAAATACAACTGTGTGTGCATACACCGTTAGCTTTAGATACAGGCACAGAAGATGACCAGCCATTCTATCAAGATGCTAAGTGCAGGAAAATAAACAAAAAAATAAAAAGGCTCAGTGTTTGACAAGTATTATTCATTTTTCTGCTGAGACAGGAGAGGATGGTTTACTCGGTTCTCAGCACTTTACTGGAAAGCTAGTGACAGATGGGAAGGGGAAAAGGTAATTCTGTCCTAACAGAAATAAAATAAGGCCAACAGAGCATCGATATGTCAGGGGATGAGAAGGGAGCCAATTAGTCCCATGTAAAAACATAAGCTATGTTCAAAGTATGTCATATCTGACCTGGATATGAGGCACTTACCATCAAGTATAGACAGTCAAATCAGAACACAAACAATGTTAAATGACTGCAAACATAGTTACTCTCAGCCTTGGCCAATGCAGTCTGTTAACACTGTTATCACTTGGCCTTCCTTAGCTCTCAGCTGCTTCACCAGCGTCTAGCACGTGTAGCTCCATGGACTGGATTTTTGGCTGGGTCACACAGAATTTCCACCTTTTCTGGAGCACCCAGAGTTTGAGAAGAAACAGAAGTTTCTCTGACACTTCTGGGCACAGCTCTCAGCAGACCACCAGTTACCTGCCAACGCAGAGCTCCCAAAAGGCAATTTTTTTGTCTACATATCCTTGGCCCGCATATCCTCCTCATCTAACCACACACCACTGGGCAAGGCTCTTCTTCCTTAATTCTTTCTTGGCAGCCTGACACCGATCTTGGGTATTGCAAGCAAGGATGGACTAGATACCAAGAATACAGGAAGCTTTTTCTGAATTGCATGCATTTTGTGAGTCAGAATTTACATTGTAAGATTTGTAATGTAATTATTGTACTATATTTGTGCTAAATTCTTTATTTATTTGGTTTACTTTAAAATTATAAATTTAAGCCCAAATACTACAAAAGTCTACGCATATTGATTCACAGTCACCAAGGATATTTACATATGCAATGTTTTTCTGTGTGTAGATTCTTACATCATCTTAATCACTGTTGCATCTGGGTATCTTCTAGCAACATGTTAACTACCATGACTAACACATGTCAAGTGTTTATTTTTGCTCTCAATCTGTTTTGATTTAGTGCATCTTCAGGCTAATATGCCCACAGCTGTGTTTAGGTTAGAGAAAAAAAGATTGAAGCAATACATATTGCTGTTAGAGCAGAAGGCAGTGAGGTCTTCCTTAGTGCTCCCATGCCATGACTGTTTCTCAGCCTCAGACAAAGTAAGGTGGAAAAATTTTGTCTCCTACCAAGGGAGGCTTGCTCTTACAGAGGGACGTTCTACTTCCTCTGTGGTGGGAAGATGTTTACCTTGGTCCTTTAGGCATTTATTTAGATCTCTGAGAACAAGCAACAGCGCACTTGGGGGGCAAAAGCTGAGATCTTGCATTGAACAAGTTTATGGAAGGCAAAGCAGAGAACAGACCACAGATATGTGTTTATAGTACTCTGTGGTACCTTCGGGATGTGCACCTTGTATTCTGCACTTCAGGGTACTTCCTACGGGCTGAGGGCTTCACATCCAAGTGCATAGAGTGGGTGTAGTCCAGAGGGAACAGGCAGGTGGGTAAATGTAAAAAAGAGAGAAGAATGCCATGGCTTCAGATGCATCACTCCAAACTAAGTCACAGTCTCCTATTCTATGGGAGGTAAGAGAAAGAGGTACTCATGTTTGCTAATATGCAAAAGGTTAGCGTTGGTGAGACATGTGGGAGCACTCCCATGCCATGACTTGAACTGGCCAGATGTAAACTCATGCATATG
Organism: Aptenodytes patagonicus; assembly: GCF_965638725.1. Classification (NCBI taxonomy): domain Eukaryota; kingdom Metazoa; phylum Chordata; class Aves; order Sphenisciformes; family Spheniscidae; genus Aptenodytes; species Aptenodytes patagonicus. Next base: position 168,662,446 of record NC_134949.1, on the reverse strand, counting down.
CACCTTCTGCTCTTGCTCTTAAGCTGCGGAGCATTCCTGGGAATCCTGTGACCATGTTTGCATTCATTACATTTTAATTTTTTTCTTTGTTAGTGCCCTCATCCTTGCCAAACAATTCTTATTTCTCTGATCAAATCCTCTGCCTGCATATTCATTCTGATGGCCTTTCAACATTTACACCCTGGGCCAGAAAGATATAAAAAGGCTGTGGATGTTTTCAGAAGAGGAGTGGTAGTTCCAGGCACAGCACAAGGAGGAGAAGTAACCATGAAGTTAGAAATGTCAGCATAAGAACAACAGCTGTGGCAGGAAGGACTGCTAGGTGAACCACAGAGAATAAGAGCAGAAGAAGGGCTGGGGGCAAGTATTCTTCAAGGCTTGGGGAGGATGTGGGTCCAAACTGGTGCCAGAGAGAGCAGCAAGGAAAATGAGGCAGAAGACTGAGCATGATAAAAATAAAAGAGAGGTGAGGTTAACCGTGAAAGGGGGACAGGGAAGGAGGATGGTTGTGTCAAGTACTAAGATGACCAGCAGATGGTGAAGTGTGGAATAGCTGCCTTGTCCAAGCCAAGCATATGCATCAGGTCCTGACAACAACTGAAATTAAAGACCAAGCTGACAGACAGGAAGTTCTTTTACAAAACCCCTCAGTTGTGACCAGGGGCAGGCAGGAACAGGTGGGATAAATTTGTGTGTGTACTTATAGGCTCATATCGCTGTGCATGGGATAGCTGTAGGCTATATCAGTAGTCATAGCTGTAGTTCTGTTTCTGTAACTAAATGCATTTCATACCCTTCAAAACACACTCCACAGCAGCAAACTGTTATACCATCATCCCTCTTGGCACAGAAAGTCGGTGCCACCATGTGCGCTCTTTTCTTCTCCAGATCACCTTCAAAGGAGATGACCAGCCATCAGAGGGTTGCACAAAAGTACCACCCCTCTCTCTGGCAGTAACTAAAAGGAAACACAACAGCTTCCCACCTCCTAAGTGCAGGCAGCACCATGATTATCCTTTCCCAACAGGAGGCTCTAACTTAATTAGTTTTCCACAAACCTGCCATGCTGCTAACAATGTAGATGGGATCTTTTTTAATGCCCCCTCCAACGTGGCACCTGTGCTGATGGCTCTTCCTTCCCACTGTTCTCGAGAACAGAGGAAAATGGAGTGTAAAAAACCTCAGTGAACTCTAACAGTCATTTTCCTACCAGGTAACTTTTATAATGCAGAGTTTTCAAGAGGATTGGGTAAATCACTGTCTTCATACTTTGATGCTGAGCTCCTTGGGGATTGACTACACTTTTCATTCTTTAATTGTCCAGTACTGGCATAGTGCTTCTACTTTGGGAGCAGGATTCCCAGGAGCTACATTATCACAGAAAAAGAATAAGAATAATCTTGCCAGCTTTTGTTCTACACATTAAATAACGACCCTTTGAATGAGTCATTTAACTTGCCAAATTTTTAAAGAGATTTTCCTTTAGTAATTTTGTAAGAATGATATTTCCTTATAGGAAGGTCATTCTTTGAAGGAAGAAGGCCCACCCAGAATAAGACAACCATGGCATTAATAACTTCTGCATTGGAACATTTGTGAGTAGGAACATTTGTGAGTACTTACTGGGTAAGTACTCTCCACTTCTCCTGCAGAGTTTCTGTTCAGCAGGAGTGACTCAGTACACCCAGCTGTTTTCTTGGACATATCGGCACATAGATTAGAGTGAGAGCACCCAAATAAGTACATAGGAGTAAACAGGACTTTTGGAAATGAAAACAAAACCAGCATCCTACTGAGCTCCCGGTAGGCTCCAAAGCCTGTTCCCATTCTTTGTACAACCCCTCAGGTGAGTCCAAATACGAAATACATCACTAAGCATCCCTGCAGCTCTTGCTTATTCAGAAAGATTTAAGCTGCTGGGAGTCCAGATCAGATACCAAGTGCCACATGTTGTGACTTCTATGTGAACTAGGTGACCTTTTAGATAACGTACTTTTCTCTAAAGGTCTGGCAACGTTACAAAAGAAACATGGGAATACAGTTCTCATTGTCTTTGCCACAAGTAAAAAAAATCACACACCAACGCAATGGTAATATAATATGGCCTAATTCCATAAATGCCTAACTGATATAAGCCTTCATTTCAGTTTCTGCTAATGCTGCCTTACAGTAGCTAGTAAACAAGTTTAGAGCTTTACTTCAAGCTGAGAACTATTACAGGTCATAAAGCAAAATGCTTAGGCTAAGCACATCCTTATCTCCCTAATGGGACATGATGCTAAAAGCATCATTTGCAAAGCATGTTTAAGGTGGACGTAATTTGTACAAATGACAATAAGGAACCAATACAGAGGGCAGAAAAGTGCATGGTCTTTAGCAGATTGCAACTTAAAAAACCCCACTCCTAAATTTGGTCGCAGCTGAACAAGTAGAGAAGAAAGCAGAGAGAGACCTACCCTACATTCCTACAGCTGAAGAAGAAATCTGTAGTAGCAGGGGCTCCCAAGTTTGTGGCTTGACCAGTGAACTATCACAGCTTCCAACACTCGTATAGGGAAATTTTAGCTGCCATGGCAACCATTTTTTTCTGGTTGACTGCACTGTGATAAATATTCAATTAAACCCTTTTTATTTATGTCTCTAATCTAAAAGGCTTCTTTAGTGAAACAGTCAATTTAAAGGTTTTGCTACCTAATCATGCAGCACCTAGCACAGTTCAGCCCTGGCTTGGATGAATGGCAGCACAATTAAATAATAATAAATGGCAGAAGATAGAGAGTCAAAGCAGTAAGGGAAGTGGAAAAAGGATGCTCTTTTGGTGGTTAGATGGATGGATGAACCTATGTGAATGATACTTTTATTATTTGATGGTAATTTCACAGAAAAGGTTAATTTCAGGTTGAAGAAATCTTTTTATTCAGCCTGTGAATCTGAGCACTTTACATTTTTAATCTTAAAAGAAATTCCAGAATGAACAAGTAATTTCAAATAGAAGAATCAAAACATTTGGGGTTGTTTAGCCTGCAGAAAAGGAGGCTGAGGGGAGACCTCATCGCTCTCTACAACTACCTGAAAGGAGGTTGTAGCGAGGTGGGGGTCGGTCTCTTCTCCCAAGTAACTAGCGATAGGACAAGAGGAAATGGCCTCAAGTTGCGGCAGGGGAGGTTTAGATTGGATGTAAGGAAAAATTTCTTTACTGAAAGAGTGGTGAAACATTGGAAGAGGCTGCCCAGGGAAGTGGTTGAGTCCCCATCCCTGGAGGTATTTAAAAGACGAGTAGATGAGGTACTTCGGGACGTGGTTTAGTGGACATGGTGGTGTTGGGTTGACGGTTGGACTTGATGATCTTAGAGGTCTTTTCCAACCTCAATGATTCTATGATTCTATGATTCTATGATTTTATTTAACATAAAAATTAATATTTTTCTTTTCTTTTGCTGTTATTCTCAATTTGGTTTTTTTGGAGAAAATTCAGTGAATCCAGAACAAATTGTCTTGCCAGAATTACTTTTTTTCCATGAAAGAGTACTGAACATTTTGCAATGTATTTCAAGAGAACTATGATCCAAGGAACCTTCAGAAAATTCTTTTTTTTTTTTTTATTTTTCCGTTTGGCATATCTTAATCCCTGCATATCCCCTTCCCTGTCTTTCTTTTCATGCTGACTCAGCAGTAGAGATAGTGCTCCTCTACCTATCCCCACTAAAAAAATTAAGTTTAGAATTTGTTAGACCCAAAACTTTTAATTTAGATTTTATTAGGCCTGAAGCAATCTCTCACTGCATTTCATTTCTCTAGGCCCACATTTAAATTTATCACTAGCTCACTTTTTATCAACATCCCCTTTCCATGACTAGCAGGCCTCATTTCTCGGCTCATCTAGGGCTACAGGTTCATGTGTTCTTTTTAAACTGACTCCAAACCAACGTTTCTAAAACTTGTGGTACACAGGGCACATGGGTTTTTTTCTGAATTAAAATTGGATTGCACATGGCAGATATCCCTCACTTACCTTGCTGGGTCTATGGCACAGCGGTCCTGCCCCACAGCTCCGGGGGCCACTAGCTCTTGCCAGGCTCACGCCTCTTCTTGCATGAAACCTTCTGCAAATTGCTGCCCTAGGTAGGACCACAAGCAAAACAGACAGACTCTGAGCAACCATGGAGAAAACAGAAGGTAAAATGTCGAACAGGATGATGGCTTTTCAAACCAAGGATGTTATATTTATTACTGGATTTAGGCAATATCTGGTTTAAAGGTTTCTACTCTTCTGGTCCTATAGAAGAGCATTTTTATCTTCTAGAATCAGTGCATTTATAGGCTGAGGATGCAAGTAAATGAAGACTTAACTGAAACAATATATAATGTAATTCAACCCTCCTGATTTCATTTATGTTTCTTGTTTGTGGCTGGTATATAAAGCTTTGACATTTTACAAAGGGTACTCAGAATAGAATTTTTCTAATGAATGCTGTAGTGACAAGATTATTTTCATAGTTTTTAATACTTGCTTTTTTACTCTGCACTCTCAACTTTCTATTTTTCTTTCCCTTAAGGGTTTCTCTTTTTAAAATTTGGCACAGTATTGGGGTTTTTTCCTTTCTTTTGTCTCTTTGAAAATCAGAGGTCTACTTTGTTCATGTTCTTTCACATAAAAGGCATTATCAATAACATCTGCACAGGCACTGGAATAATTAACCTTTTCATTTTTATTATAAGCAGATTTTTATGATTACATAGATGCATTTCTATATTAGTCAGAGGATGCAATCAAGATGAAAGCATGCACTGCACATATTCTTACACAGACATAGACACAGACACTTCCCTAAACAGCTACACACAACTGTCTGCATCCAGTTGGTCTCCTCTCCTGCCCAGAAACAGATCTGACATATGAAAGATCACAGCAGACAAAAAAAAATCTTAAATATTTAAATGTGAATGTATTTTTTGGAAAATTACAAAGAAATAAGAAGCCACTTATCCCTGCTATGCCCTCCTGTAGAACTTTATTACCAACTGCCCGATTTTAAGGGCTACCATGACATCTGTGGGGACGTGCTTTAAAAGAACAGTTTCTCCCTAGCTATGCCATCTCGAACACTAAATGCACACTTCATGCACAAGTGCTTTAACCATAGTATGAAAGATGAGCAGCACCAATAACATCTCCAACAACCATTTTAAAAAAGGAAGCACTACTCAATTAGGCAGTTTTCCCTAGGAGAGCACTGTGCATGCTGCAGAGCTCTCACAGTGATGGGGCCCAAAGGTGGAGCATCATACCTGTACCACGCCCCCCACCTCTCCCACACGGTGCCTGTACCACGCACTCCCCTTGTGCTCCATATACACCCGCTGACCATGTCACACAGCTGCCTTGTGCCTTTATCCATCAGGGTCTAATAGCAAAACGGGAGGTAAAAATCAAGAACCACCCCTCCACACTAACTGCTTTCCATATTGTCCCCCAAGGGTTTTCCTGGGGTATACCTGGCAGCCCTGCTGGGGTCACTGACCTGAACTCATTCCCGCAGGCCCAGCCTGCCCAAATGCTGGCGTGGGGCAGGACCTTTCTGCCTCCCCACCCTATCCCACAGTGAGCCATGGGCTTCCCTCCATCCCTGGATTTTGGAAGGATGCCTGGATGCCACCCTCTTTTTGGGTGCTCCTGATTCAGAAGAGCTCAGACTACAGGAGGGCAGAGGGCACATCCTTTTGGGGAACATGGGCAAAGCTAGGAGAAGGGAGTACTTCGGGCAGTAAGGCCCATCTGCAACAAGACGTATTTGCAACCCAACAAAAGCCAGTTACCATTGCTGATATCCAGGATAGATCATTTTCATTCTGCTCACAAAGGCTGTGGGCAAATGTAGACCCTTACAACCGGCACCCAAAAAATGGCAATCCCCTGCTCCCTGTGGGCCTCCCAAGGTAGTGTAACATAGGGACTGTCGCTCTCAGACCACCATAGAAAACTCAGAAATTTGGCATTGGATAGTGAGCCTTGACTGCCAGGGGTCTGAAAGACTCCGCAACATTAGATGAAACTTTCCTGGCTATACCTTTCACAGAAGACTCTTGAATTAATTGTGCTTTTTGCCTATAGCTTTTAGCTCCAGCAACTCAGCCCAGGCAACTCAGCCAGCTAATGTGGTTAGAACAACACACAACTATCTGATGAGAAAGCCCCAAGGATAAAACAAGATATCTAAGCTCCCTGCAACGCCTCGAGGCCCATTCCTGTTTTTCACCCTCGTTGTAAAAGGAGCTCGCCGTCTGTTGCAGGCACAACCCCCTGCCAAAACCAGGCTCTGGTATTCTTCCAGGACAAACCCATGAAGATTTTTTTCTCAGACATGGGAGAGCAAAGTTTCTGTCAGAGATGGTGCCTTTCCACATCGCCACCTCTGGCAGGCTACATGCATTTCTGAGTGTCCTGCAAAGTATTTTTCCCTCCCCCAAAGCAAGCAGGCTAGACTGCGGGGGTGGCTGCATCTCTGCAGAGGAGTGGCAGGACGTCCAGCCAACACTGAAAGCCTTCTCTGCTAATGCTGTTCTGCTGGGGATGCCTTTGACAGAGCAATACCACTTCTGTACTAGTAAACTAAGCAGTGCCGGGGACACAGTTTTAGGCTATCTAGGTGACACAGAGTACACTGAATGGTGTTTCCTTCTCATGTGTCCAGTCTAGCCAGAAACTAGGTAGGGGTAAGACAGCTAGTGAGTGGGTCATCTTGTGCCATCTTGTCTCTCTGGAGTGTATTACTGCTGCAGTTTTTAGAGAAGATGAGGGCAGAGCCAAGCTTTGAGCCATCTGAGATGCAGGCTAGTTAGAGGTGGAGGGGAAGCGACAGCAAAGACCACGAAGTATGGGGAATGTTTGACTTTTCTCTCTCATGTGTTTCTGTGTACCAGCTTTGGACAGTTCTGGTGCCTACTGTGGTGCCTATGCCAAGCCACTTGCTACTGGCTGAAGAAATAAGGGAAGGGGGACTGTGTCCAGGCAAACACAAGACCTGAGAATGTGATGTAGTTGTTGCATTAAAAGTGACATCAGCCTAACGGCAGTGGCTAACACACCAACTAGCTGGTGAGTAGCATGAAGTCATTGCTCAACTCTGCCTCATGAACTGGACAATTTTATTTTCTGTTTTATCTGCTATTGCTTGTGACATTAATATGTTCATAATAAGCTTGACTCTTCCTGTTGCATTTGGTTGTACAGGACCTTGGCCTTGAAGGTGTTCCCAGGAGCGCTGTAATAGGACAGCGGCAAGTGGATTTGAGACTGGCAGGGGTATGTAGGCGCCTGGGCCCTACATCAATTTAGATGATGTAATATAAGTATCTGCATGACTAAGTCTGTGGGCTTTGCAAACATGAGCAATGATGATCGATGATACTTGCACATTAAGGCAATCCACTTGATTTCACTGCAAAGCAATTGCAAAAAAGAATCAATTTGCTCTTGCAGGATTAAGATCTTAGTATGTATCCTCATGAGTGACTACAGGACACTTTGTGAGATGCAATAAACTTCTTAAGTACTATTATGTTATCCTCCATGGGCCCAATCTGTGGGACATTAGTAGCACACCTGAATTGAGTCCATTAGAGACTTTTCAACAAAATCACCATAACAGAGTTTTAGAGAAGAACTGGGCTTTTTAAAGGCATTGTTTTGTTTGCATTTTAAATAGAGAGTAGTGCTACTGCCTATCAATTTAAAGCACTCTATCCATTTGAAACTGCATGGAAAGCATGAGATGATAGAGACTTTAAAGTAGACATCGTCTGCATGAACCCCAAGCCTGACTTTCCAAATACAGGTCAGGTCAAACATCTTACAAATGTGTTGGTTTTGCTCCATCTGAACCCTGAGGTAATTAAAAGATTTAAGACTGTCTCCTGAGGAAGGTAAAAGCTCTGCTCCTATTCAAACTATTCAAGAAATGGGGGAACTGGTAGACCTGCTGTTCCTTTTTTGCAGCAAAGAATGGGACTTCTGTTACTTTGAAACATTTGGAAATTAGATTAAAAGATTTTGCAGATGATCCAGTCATTAGAGATGCAGGAATTTTTAATTTGTAAAACTGGCCTAGTGACAACGACTCCCTCAAGACCTTAGTAGAAGGAAGCAGTTCCAGCAGCATGGTCACGCTGCAGGCACCTTTTGGAAGCTGAAGGATACAGAGGCACTGAAGCATTGCCACAGGAGAAAGAGGCCAAATCTGCATCCAGAAAGTGAACCCTGCACAGATTGCTTCTGCACTGTATGGCAGGAGGTATTGATTTCCTCACTCATGTGGAAATTATAAAGATGTTGTGTCATTTTTGCTTTAATATCACCCTGAAGAATCACAAAAAGTTTTGCACGCTGCAAAAGGAGTTTGTGTCCCACTAAGTGCTGATATCAATTATGAGAGGAGAACAAACCAGATGGAAGCTTTTCTGCTTTACTGATTTTGAGGGATAAAGATAACACAAGCCTAGACTCTGTACATCAGCCTGTGTTTAGATGGTTCCTCACACCAAAATTATTTCAGATTTTTATCCTGTTACACTGGATAACATAAAATATAAAAGAACTGAAAGATGAGACGATGTTAGGTGTCTCCCCACCCAACTACATCCCTTACTTGCTAGGCCCCAGGGTCAGGTCTGATGTCTTTTCTGAAATCATGCGCCTTGCATTGGCAGCTGTGTGGCTGCCTAGGGCAGTGGCTGAAGCATGTCTCCATCCCACTTGCTCTGTAATCCACTGGTCACGTAGTCTGCGGGATTCACCTAGGGGCTGGGGGTTTGGATTTACACAAGTCAAGGAATGGGACTTGCACTTCTTCACTGACTGCTTTGATTAATATATTATTCTTCAGAACTGATTGCTGCCTTTTTCCATTTACTCCTTTTCCCCGTCTTTGCTAAGGAAGCCATGAGCCAGTCATCTGCATCCCAATGCATAATGCGTGTACTAAGCACAGAACTGATCCAGGCCTCACAGGGGCACTTCCTGTAGCCTTTAATGGGATGTGAAATCCAGGAGACAGACAGCATTTTAGACCACCCTTTGGTACTCTCTATTAAGTCTCACATATGCCTTAACTCTACAGCCTTCTGGTGCTACAAATCCCATTCGTAGTGCTTACCTCTCCTCAGTCAATGCATAACAAACAACTGCATGGGCATCTGCACGGGCACTCCCGACTGGGTGATGACTATCGCACAACCCACATCCCTTATTGGATCCAACCCTTCATTTTGGGTTCATATCAGCATAGCATTAATATTTACCTCCTTCTTTCCTTACAGTTGATCCACATTTTCTTTCTTTGTCCTCTTTTACTTTTTACATCTCAAGACCTTTTGTCGTTTACTTTGAAGTTCTCTGTGAGCTTTGAGTCGGTTTGATTTTTGGCATTCCTAATGTTATCCCACTGCAATCTGAACTACAGATAAGTAGTTTAGCGGGCTAAAACGGCCTCTGGTACTCACTTTTTCCTATTCATCCAGTAGGTTTGAAGCTGTTTTTTCCCTTTTGTATAGCTGCAGGTTACAGACTTCCTCTACATTCAAGTCCCTAAACTTAATGTAGCTGATTTTACTGGTAAGTCCTATGAATTCATCGTTTCTGCTTTCAAAATCAGGGAGCTTAGTTGCAAAATTAGGCTTGCCAATGTGACGCCTGTCTACAAGAAGGACCGGAAGGAGGATCTGGGGAACCACAGGCCTGTCAGCCTGACCTCGGTGCCGGGGAAGATTATGGAGTGGTTCATCTTGAGGGCGCTCACAAGGCATGAGCGGGACAACCAGGGGATCCGGCCTAGCCAGCACGGATTCATGAAAGGCAGGTCCTGCTTGACCAACCTGATCTCCTTCTATGACCAGGGGACCCGCCCAGTGGAACAGGGAAAGGCTGCGGATGTGGTCTACCTGGACTTCAGCAAGGCCTTTGACACCGTCTCCCACAGCATTCTCCTAGAGAAGCTGGCGGCTCACGGCTTAGACAGGTGGACTCTGTGCTGGGTCAAAAACTGGCTGGCTGGCCGGGCCCAGAGAGTTGTGGTGAATGGAGTTACATCCAGTTGGCGGCCGGTCACGAGCAGTGTTCCCCAGGGCTCAGTACTGGGGCCGGTCTTGTTCAATATCTTTATTGATGATCTGGACGAGGGGATCGAGTGCACCCTCAGTAAGTTTGCAGACGACACCAAGTTGGGCGGGAGTGTTGATCTGCTCGAGGGTAGGAAGGCTCTGCAGAGGGACCTGGACAGGCTGGATCGATGGGCCGAGGCCAACTGTATGGGATTCAACAAGGCCAAGTGCCGGGTCCTGCACTTCGGCCACAACAACCCCATGCAGCGCTACAGGCTTGGGGAAGAGTGGCTGGAAAGCTGCCTGGCAGAGAAGGACCTGGGGGTGTTGGTCGACAGCCGGCTGAACATGAGCCGGCAGTGTGCCCAGGTGGCCAAGAAGGCCAATGGCATCCTGGCCTGTATCAGAAATAGTGTGGCCAGCAGGAGTAGGGAAGTGATCATGCCCCTGTACTCGGCCCTGGTGAGGCCGCACCTCGAGTTCTGTGTTCAGTTTTGGGCCCCTCTCTACAAGAAGGACATTGAGGTGCTGGAGCGTGTCCAGAGAAGGGCAACGAGGCTGGTGAGGGGTCTGGAGAACAAGTCTTCTGAGGAGCGGCTGAGGGAACTGGGGTTGTTGTCACGAGCGGTGTTCCCCAGGGCTCAGTACTGGGGCCGGTCTTGTTTAATATCTTTATTGATGATCTGGATGAGGGGATTGAGTGCACCCTCAGTAAGTTTGCAGACGACACCAAGTTGGGCGGGAGTGTTGATCTGCTCGAGGGTAGGAAGGCTCTGCAGAGGGACCTGGACAGGCTGGATGGATGGGCCCAGGCCAACTGTATGAGGTTCAACAAGGACAAGTGCCGGGTCCTGCACTTCGGCCACAACAACCCCATGCAGCGCTACAGGCTTGGGGAAGAGTGGCTGGAAAGCTGCCTGTCGGAAAAGGACCTGGGGGTGTTGGTCGACAGCCGGCTGAACATGAGCCGGCAGTGTGCCCAGGCGGCCAAGAAGGCCAATGGCATCCTGGCCTGTATCAGAAATAGTGTGGCCAGTAGGAGTAGGGAAGTGATCGTGCCCCTGTACTCGGCACTGGTGAGGCCGCACCTCGAATACTGTGTTCAGTTTTGGGCCCCTCACTACAAGAAGGACGTTGAGGTGCTGGAGCGTGTCCAGAGAAGGGCAACGAGGCTGGTGAGGGGTCTGGAGAACAAGTCTTATGAGGAGCGGCTGAGGGAACTGGGGTTGTTCAGCCTGCAGAAAAGGAGGCTGAGTGGAGACCTCATCACTCTCTACAACTACCTGAAAGGAGGTTGTAGCGAGGTGGGTGTCGGTCTTTTCTCCGAAGTAACAAGCGATAGGACGAGAGGAAATGGCCTCAAGTTGCGGCAGGGGAGGTTTAGATTGGATGTAAGGAAAAATTTCTTTACTGAAAGAGTGGTGAAACATTGGAACAGGCTGCCCAGGGAAGTGGTCGAGTCCCCATCCCTGGAGGTATTTAAAAGACGAGTAGATGAGGCACTTAGGGACATGGTTTAGTGGACATGGTGGTGTTGGGTTGACGGTTGGACTCGATGATCTTAGAGGTCTTTTCCAACCTCAATGATTCTATGATTCTATATAGGGTTCTCAAGTGTTTATTTGTTTAGCCTAGAGAAGAGGAGGCTGAGGGGAGACCTCATCGCTCTCTACAACTACCTGAAAGGAGGTTGTAGCGAGGTGGGGGTCGGTCTCTTCTCCCAAGTAACAAGCGATAGGACGAGAGGAAACAGCCTCAAGTTGCGCCAGGGGAGGTTTAGATTGGATGTAAGGAAAAATTTCTTTACTGAAAGAGTGGTGAAACATTGGAAGAGGCTGCCCAGGGAAGTGGTGGAGTCCCCGTCCCTGGAGGTATTTAAAAGACGAGTAGATGAGGCGCTTAGGGACATGGTTTAGTGGGCATGGTGGTGTTGGGTTGACGGTTGGACTCGACGATCTTAGAGGTCTTTTCCAACCTTAATGATTCTACGATTCAAATGGACCAGGTGGAGAGCATATGTGAGGAGCTAAAGGTGTGGCACAGCTCTTTGTTTGCTAGTGTGTTCCTAGCTTACCACCCAACTGGACTTAGGCCCAGCAACTACAGCCCTTTTCTTAAATCCAGCCTCACTGCTAATTAAAAACATACCCAGGCAGTCCATCACCCATGACTCACACACCTGACTGAGAAGTGCTAACCACATTAAATTCTTCCGAAATTGTCAGGAACCAGTAAAGCATGATCACAGCCTTCCATGGGCTGAGCCCTGCTTCACCTGTCTTATAAAAACCAGCAGATGAATGCAGTACTGGAGGATTTCTTGAATATTGCAATAAGATTCCCCTTGAAAGGAAGACTGGAGACCAGCCAGACCTGAAAGCTAATTGGTATGTGTTGTATGAAACACTAGGTTTGGACTTTCTGGCAGGGTAAGCAGTACTGCTAAGATTCAAGAAGGAAAAGTAGAATATATAACCCCAAGAGTCCTTTCCTGCTCTAGAGGAAATGGTCTGAGGCAAACACAGTTGGAGCAAGAATGGAGTGCTTTGGGCTGCTCCCAGAAGCAATCCAAAGAATTTGCAAGAAGAACCTATCCAAATCCTGGTATTAGACCTTGGTTAAAGTGATGAAGAGGTGTGTCTGGCATGTCATGGATTTGGGATGCCAGTGGTGACAAACAAATGTGTTAATGGCTCTATCGAAGATGATTTCTCAGTGACATAAAAGTGCTAAACTCTACAAAATTCTGCTTTCAGGATCATATGAGCAGGTCACAGGAATTGATGCCTGGATGTGTAGGCACAGTTCTGTGTTTTGTGCATCAGCTTTAGGGGAAATCACCTAGCCTTTGTCGGTAGACGAGGTGGTACTAAAGGGCTTATGTGAGCAGGAGAGGTTGGCATTGCTCAAAGGAACTTGCATGTCATGTTCAGTATCTCAGTTATTTAAGACAAAGGGAGTACATATCTGTGCTTATGAGCAGATACGTTTCTACTGCCTTTAGGGAAAGAATGATTAGCAGCATAGCAAAAGTCATTAGAGCTGCACACTGACAGATGCCCAACTAATGTAGTAATTCAGAGGAGGGGTTGCTTCCCCACTACACCAGAATGGGAAGTGGTCTGGGTGGAGGCATGCTCTTGAAGGAGGTGGGGAGGTGAATCAGTTCAGGAAGGCAACAACACTTTTTTCCTTCTTGCCTAAATCCCATGCGAAGTGATAGCATCCTAGAGGGCTGGTGCCACAGCAGGCTGGTAGAGGCAAAGAGATGTGTTTGCCACACTCCTTTTGAAATAGGCTAAAGGGATGTGAAGAGAGTTTTGCAATCTGATTATGTGTTGCAATTTTAAAGAGCTGTAGTATCAGGTGGAATATTGTGAAGACACGAAAACCTTTTCTGATCTGCAAAACATAGTATTAGGAAAGTCATTCAGTAGCTCGTTTTCATTATTCATTTTCATAACATTGTTACTTTATGTCAAAATATTTTATGCAATTTTGATTACTTTGGCACAGTTGGACCTTATCTTCAAAATTTACAATATTATTTCAGGTATATTCTTCATGTTAAGCTTTTTTCTCTCTGTGTCTGTACTCAATAACACAGCGCAGTACTCAGGAAGGGTTATTTGCATGTACTTTTAAATATACTCATTCAAAACTACTAACACAATCAGATAACGTGAACTATGCATAGACAGGATTTCTGATTCCTCAGTTCTACCATGGTTTCTGCCATTAATGCCCAGACATTTGGATAATGGCTTCTCAGGGCATGGCTCCCTGCGGGGTGTCGGGTCAGAACCCAGCAGCCGGGACCCATCCCACCCCCCAACCAGGAGCAGGGCAGCCAGGGGGCAGCGGGGCAGCCCCAGCCCTGGGCATCGGGCACCTCCCCGGGGATGGGGCCGGGCTGAGGCCGGGCTTGTGCATTGGCCCACAGGTTGGGGTCTGGGTCAGGATCAGCAGGGCCCACAGCCAGGCACAGGCTGGGCTGCACCACAGCGGGGTCCATGGCTCTGCTAGGGATCCAGCACCAAAGTCTCGGCTTCAAAGCAGCTCCCATGGGATGGGGTGGGCCCTGGCCATGGCCCCCCCCTCAACAAGGGGTATCCTCACACCTTGCAGAGCCCTGGGGTCAGAGGTGCTGGATGTGAGGCGCCCTGGCCAGGGCGGGGCCTGGGCGATGTCTGATGGGTCCCAAGCCGGGTCAGGAGTCCCCATGGAGGTATTTCCAGGGTCCGTGCAGCTCCCTGGCTCGGGATGGGGTGGGTGATAGATCCATTCCCAGCAGCCAGTGGGCCTGGGCTGATATTGCTGGGGAGTCATTACTGGGTCCAGGGCAGGCGGGGGGGCACGCGACTCAGGCCATCCCTGAAGAGCTCTGGGGGCATGGGGGGAGTTGGGGTTGCCCCCAAGGTGCTTCAGGGCTGGGCGGAGGGGTTCAGGTGCCACTGAGGAGGTTGGGAACAGGGGCCGAGTCAGGGGTCGCAAAGGGCGTGGGACTGTGTTGAGAGTGGGCGCTGTGGGGAGCCTTGGGGCAGGCCTGCAGCTCTCAGCCGGGGAGGATCAGCAGGGGCTGGGCCCCATGGCGCTCAGTGCAGAGCTCAGGGTGGCCCAAGCTGGCTGTGGGGCAGCGGGGGCTCCCCAAAGGGGCGGCAGGGCAGGGCCTCACTGGCCAGGGCCCCAGCCAGGGAGCGGGGCAGCCCAGGGAGTGGCAGTCCATGGTGACAGCGACCAGGGTCAGACACAGGCCAGTGATCGCCAGGCAGGTCCACGGCGATGAGGCAGGTCCAAGGTCAAGCTGGGAAGTCAAGTTGGCAGGTCAGGGACAGGGTCCGGCTCTGGATCAGCGGCCCATGGCCCAGCGCAAGTTGGGCTGCCAGGCAGCGGGTGCTGTAGCTCCGGCAAGGGCAAAGCTCTGGAGCCTCAGCTTAAAAGCAGATCCCACAGGGCAGAGAGGGATACCTGCCACGGCTTCACCACAGCACGACGCTGGCAGGGAACCTCTCCCCATATCTCCAGCAGGAAGGGGGCTGCCCTCGGCTGCACTGTTTGTAAGCTGGCCCTGAGCCCCGGCAGCCAAACCTCCAGAAGGGGAGGATGCACTCAGGGCCCTTACATGGATTTTCTCTAGGTTGAGTTCACTTGGATGGCAGACTAATGCTTTTTTTCAGCATTGTGATGTTTTTCTTCAGTGTTTATATTTATCTGTAGCACTTACATCACAATATTTCTGTTATTACCCCCTTTCCCTGTTTCCCAGCCTCCTTCCTTCTTCATCTGTGTTGCAATCAATCATTTCACTTTGTATCTGCCATCTTTCAAAGCATTGAACTCTTCTGTCCACGGCACCCTGCTGCTTGTTAGTGTCTAATACTATTGCTTCCAGTAATGCTATCAGTATACTGTAGCACAGGCTAATTCTAATAGTGGCTGGGTTTGATGAGTGCGCTCTATAAAAAACATGATGTCTTCATTGAGCCCACCACTTCATCAAAGTCTGTTCAGAAGTTCTCAGCAAAGCACAATGACCTTGAATTTCACCCTGGCTTTCAGCACTGTTCAAACATATGACTTGTCCTACCATTTCAACTTCACTGCATTTTAGTGTTCTGCATTTTGGAGTTTAACCATTTTGGCTTTCTGCCACTTACTGCACACTAGGCAGAGTGTGCCAACAATAACAATACACTTAACGATAGCAAATGTCTTTAATCCAAAGATGTTTGCTAGTGTCCAGTGTCAACAGCATAAACTAAGGAGTCTAATGCTAGATCATCCAAAAGTAACATTTTCAAAGCCATCTCTTATCCTTAATGACCAGTTAAGGAACATGATGAAAAAAACAAGGTTAACCTGCTGTATCCATGTATTCTCAAAGCAATTCTCCTAGTGATGAGTATATGAAGTTTCTCTTTCTGTTCTACAGCAATATAGCAACTGTACTATTAATAATAGGATTATACTACAGTATGTAACACTAATATTATAATCATATTATTGTATTGTGACTGCAGTGCTCAATAAAAAGCAACAAATTTGGAATGACCCTGAGATTACCTTCTTTGCGTATGTCATCCAGCACTTTGTGAGTAACAAGGTGAGCAGCAAACTGCTGCAACTGCTTCATACCGGTATAACCTGATGCCCTTTTGCTATAGCAAACTGTGAAATTGTCTTTTCCCTCAACTTTCTCATTCCCAGTGATTTCATTGCTCCTTGAAATTCCTCTCTAGGTGGTGCCCCTTCAGCCTTTGCCTGCTACGCTGTTTACCCAGAGTTTCTAGGGTACATGCGTCTGGAAGAGATGGCAGGATTTGGCACTCAACTGGAATTCACCCTTCCTACTTTCAACACCATCTCATACTTCACTGCCAGTTCTCAGGAACCCTTTTTGCATTTGTGTTATTGGCCCAGGCATATTGCCATACAGCTTAGCCCTTGCCTGTATTGAGTAGTGATGTCTCCAGGCTTTTTGATTTCTTCACCGCTTTACACAATGCTTTTACTTCTTCAGCTTCTCCAGAAGTCTTGAGTCACTTACTCAGTCTCTGTAACTTCTAGTTTTACTGCTTGTCCAACTTCTCCATGGTTGTTTAGGCCTCTCATAACTTCTTCCACAGTGCTGAGGATCAATTTGCATTGTCCACCCACCCTGCAGAGGAATGTCTTTGGCATTGCTAGTTATTTATCTGGCACATTGTCTCCATGTTACCTTAGCTACCTCCTTTGCAGAGCTCTCCTTTTTCTTATCCAGATAACATCAGGATTGATTTGCACTTAGTTCTTTTTTTAATTTTACCATAACTTTCCCCACAACTAATTCAGTTTAGCTAAGTGTGTATGTCTTCACGAGGGAAACATATATTGTCAGCAGTCAGATCTGTGTCAGCCAACATACCAGCCTTGGGACCTCCTCCAGCTAGTAGGTTACAACAATTAACATAGGCTGAAGTAGAAATTGCAAACTGGAGGCTACAGCTTACCTGTATAAACATTCTTGCCCTGCTGCAAAGGTGTCAGCTGTGTTTAAAAACTGGCACTGGACTGATTTAAAAAGAGCATATCAGTAGTAATAGAAATATTACATGTTACTGACACAGTGTTCAATTAAACAGAGCCAGCGATACGTCACATGATCAGCTAGTGTATTTGTGGAGTTTTGGGAAAATGGTTCAACAAAGGCCTGTAGCAATGTTTTCCCTTTTCCAGCTCCGTATTTAAACACTCCTTAAGCTCCCAGCTGTTTTCCAACTTTTGTCTGTTCAGTAACAGAGAGAAGAAGTTTTGATATAATGGAAAATGCCATTAACAGGTTAACTTTCAACTTTGCCTTGAACTTCTTAAATGACTGATTAACTTACTTCCTGACAGTTTATAGAAGAAATGAGGGTTGTAAACAGGACTGCTTACTTCTTTCTTATCACTTAAGTATCTGTTTAATTTATTCATCACTCACACACTAACTGCCTAGAAACAATGCAGGGTGAAGTGCTTGTAACCATGAATTGCACAAACTCATGCACTGGACGAGAATCAGGATAAAGGCCAAGAAACCACTAAGTCATCCTTAAGCCCTAAAAGTGTAGTCTACAGTTCAAGTGGTGCCCTACAGGCACTTTCCACTAAAGTAAGTGGCTTTCAGTGTCCCACAAGCATGACACTCATGAATGAGTGGGTACTGGATGGGACCTTTGTATACAATCATCTAAGAGTGAGAAGGGGAAATGACTTAGGAGTTTATATTGCAGTTTGTCTAGAAACAGAACCGTGAAGCCCCTTCCTAGCATGATACTGGTTTAAAAGAACAAGGTCTTACTGAGGAGGCACTGCTGCCTTTGGCCTGGGTCACTGAGAAGTAACCAGGTAGCCCTGTCCTGCTGAGCCTGGGTAGCTCCTCACAGGCTACGTTGGTAAGGCACACTGCTATGCATAGCAAAAAACAGAGAGGGGAAGGATGAGACAGTGTTTGCATCCAGTCACCTTTGCTTTTCCAGCCCAAATGAGCAGCTTCTCAGTTTTTTTCTGGATCAGTGAGGAGAACACTCAGGGAAAGTCCAGAACAAGGCCTGAATTTAGCATCAGATGTAAAACATGTCTTTGAGCTTCTCTGAGCACTCAGCCAACATCACTGTCACTGGGCTGGTTAAAAAAAAAAAAGGTACCTGATGACATCTCTTCTCAGTCTCCTCTGTGAACTAACACCGCCTTTGACAAACAAACACACACACACCCCAAAACCCCCACCATTTTATAAGGCAGAGGTAGAACAAAAACATAATATTAGCTCTCAGGAATCTGCTTCAAAGATGGACTCATTTCTATATTCTCCTCTATGCCCTTTCAAATTTAGTGACAAGATGTATGAAGGATTACATGAAGGTTGACCCTTGGCATAAGAAAAATACATTACTGCATTATTTGACAGCAAGGAAAAAATTGCTTCTTGTCTGTGTAATATTGTCCTCATCATTAAAACAACCTGCTATGTTATAGTGTTGCTCTGTAGCAAAACCACTTTCCATGTCTCTCAAGCTGGCTGTGTTAATAAAAAGCTTTCTGTTTGCCCTTGGTGTGTGGGATGTGAGCCTACGAATTACTCTGAAAAGAAATTCCTTCTTGTAGTGTAATTCTCTGGTCTGTATAATCATACTTTTGGGTCATACTTCTCAGTATGCCAAAGGTTGGTTAAAGTGGAAGTATCAGGTGATGGTTCAACAGGACAGTCTCAGTAAAACTCCTCTTGCTCTTTACATGGAATGTCAATGATGGTTTAGCATCCTTGGTTACCCCTCCTCGAGCTCTGAAAAGTCTGGAGAAAAATTCCAATGCCGAAGTTCAGTGTGGTGTTTATCACAGCTGTAACAGGGAGACGCAACACTAGAAGCACCCAAAGGGAAAAAAATAGACTACTCTTATTGTCAAAAGTGATGGTGTACGCTCAGTATCCAGGGTGATCTCATGTCACCAAATGGCATACAGCAACACCAAAGAGAAGAGACGCATGCTCCTTCTTCAGAGAGGAGGCCAAAAGGACCAGAGAATGAGGAGAGGCATGAATAAAGCTGGAAGTTGTCATCTTAAAAGAGCGAAGGCCACACATGTCTGCAAAACCATGTGTAGGTCCCACACCAGTAATGATAGTATATTCAGGAACTGGAAGTAGAACAGCTGTTTCAGTGTGGTGCTGTCAGTGCCTACTACTTTAAAGATGACATTTTATTAAATCAGTGATAGTCTTTGAGGATTTTTCATGGCATGAGGTTGCAGGAGCTCAGTCAGTGGTGGGACAGATGTTTCTGCGCTGTGGTCATCGTGCAGAGCAAACATACCGTAAGAAGCAGTAAATTTTCTACACTGACCACAGAAGAAGTCTCAAGGGGGGCTACACAAGGTTCATTCTGCTGACTACTGCAGCTGCGTCACTGCTCAGGGACCACTCGCTGTTTCTGTTGCTGCTCTAGATTTGCTATTCTACAAATACATCCACAGACACTGCCTCCAAGATGCTACTGTTTTAGAGCTGCTTGTATGGTGGCTAGTTATGGCTGAATTAATTTCACAGCCTTTTCAAAATTTATTTTTCAAGTGTTGTGTGATCCTTCTAAAATGTTATGGTAATCTGTTAAATAGCACTGTACAGTTTGGACTCTGAACTTATTTTGCTAGATGCAATGGTTGTAAGTTTCCAATTAACTAAAAATTAAGCATTAACTGGAACACCTTAATTGAAAAAAATATGAAAATGTTTTAATTAATTTTTACAATTAGAAATTAGTAAGTAAGAACTAGTAATTAGCTCCCATAAAGTTGTACCTTGACTTTCTTCCTAAACATTTGTAATGCCTAGGGCCTTTCTTAAATCACTCAAGCATGACAATTTCTTTCAGCGACATTAACTTTCTGTAGCAAGTGTTACTGAACTTGTTCAAGTATAATTTGCTTATGTTATGCCTTTTTGCTTACTCACATGACTAAAGTACTTTTCTCTCCACGCAGTGGCATTACTAAGTCCCTGAGTTACAGAGAAACATGCTAGGAATACAGATTATAGCTTTCATATTTTGTTTCTGTGGGCTGGGAGCTGCTATTGCTGCTACTGCATCGAATGAGTGGAAAGTCACTAGTCGAGCATCGTCTGTTATCACTGCAACCTGGGTTTTCCAGGGTCTTTGGATGAACTGTGCCGGCAATGCACTGGGTGCTTTTCACTGCAGACCTCACCTTACTATCTTCAAAGTAGAAGGTAAGTAAGTGTAATTTAACTGGAACATATGGAGAGCTATGTGTATTGCAAGATGTGAGCCTGAGGAGAAAAAGATTATTTTGGCTTGTGCAAGAGATTATGATTAAAGCATTGTGATGAATATAAGTAAAGGATATTGTAGGCAGAATATCAGAAACAACTTTGCAGGAATGATATGTGTTCCAAGAAAGACGGTAAGCTCTACTCTGTGTTTGGTAATATGCGATAAGTATACTGGACAAAGTTCCAGTAAATAAGCTATCAGTAACAAACCACTGTTAGCAGAGAGATGGACTAAACTGTCTTCCAGCTCTAATTTCCATGCAAAAATAAGTGTCCTGCTTGCTGGATGGGGAGAGGAGGAAAGATAGCAAGGTCTGTGACAGCTATCGGTGCTCTTTTTAGTATCTTAGGAAATTAGATAGCAAAGAACCGCATCCACGAATATTATGCAAATATTCACATGCTGGAAATTAAGTGCGCGTGTATATACTTGCTGTATCACAGGCTAATATTTTAACTTTAAAGATCAAAGGTGTGCTGTTTCAGAATGTCCATTTTAATGGAAAGCATTGGATTTGGAAGCCGTCTATCAGAGCGTAAAAACAAATGGGGTCTTCTTGCCTTATATCAGGAACGGGTTTTCTCAGAGACAGGGACTAACTAAAAGTCTACTACGCAATGTGTTTCCTGTTTTGCTCTGTGTATAAAGCACTAAATGAAGAGGTTTGTTTTCTATTTGTTGTTAAGCCTTGAGACAGTAGGCAAGATAGTGTTTTCAGTGAAACTGTGTGTAAGCACTCACGAGGGCAAGGGCAGAGGGACTGCTCGCTTCTGGATGTGAGCAGCACACGAGCAAGATGGAGTCAGAAAAGTAGAGTAGGAAAAAATGGGCTAAGACACTGGTATTTTAGGGAACCAGAAAAGAAATCCAGGCTAGATGGAACCAGTCTTTCAAAGCTTTTATGAGACCAGGAAAAAGCACAGTTATAAGGTATCAACAGCCAGGGGCTGAACGAGATATAAACCGTACTGTGGCATGGTTGTTACCATATTACATAAACAGGGTCATACACACACACACACCTCGCACACACAAGGAAACATGGAAACGCAGGGATGTTACAGATCCACACCTTTTCTTGCCTTTCATGCCCCTGCCACATCAGACTGCATGCTGGGACATACAGATCAACTCATACGTACAGAGGATTTTGACATAAAACTCAGCATCATTTTTGTACGCATTTTATCATGCCCTGCTCCAAACCATCACAAATCGCATGTAAGGGATGTGAATGGATAAGAATTACTTCTTTGAAAGAATGCTGTTCATCAAAAATTACTTAAAAGGCATAGAAACTCACACATATGCTTTAAAAGCTAATATTATATCTTTGCAAATCACCATTTATGCATTATTTCTGCCAAGATTTAGAGAAAAAAACCCAACTCTTCTTCTCAGGCATATATGATCAAATTTGTTTAAAGCAATGTAAAGTACTTCAGTAACTAGTAACTACCATTACTGCTATTATTAGTAATACAAAAGCTGCTTTCAGAATAATCAGCTGTAATCCATTTGCCACTTTGTATTGTTACTATTATTTTGATCACTGACAGATTGAAACTTGAATAAACAAAATACGCATCATTATGTGTGCATCCTTTGAATATATACTTAAGCATCTGAGTAAGATTTTACTTATTTGCTGTTTAGAGTAACATAGACAAGAAAGTCACAACAAATTAAAGTAGCACGCTCTTGTTAAAGTAAGCGAGTAGCAAGCTGCTGTACTGACATTTGGGAAGTCTAATTTTAACCTGCTAGTGCATGCACCAGCAAAGGGTAATGTTACATGTAGCATAAACACTACTGAGAAAGAGTGAGGTATTTTGTTTGGAAAACCTGCTAAACATAAACTCCTGGTAATCCAAGGAAAACAAGAGTTCAGCATGGAAAGAGCTTTGCACTCTCACTCTGTCCTACATTGTAAAACAATAAAGCGCTCAGATTAAAGAAGTAATGAACTCCCATCTCTGTCCTCAGAGCTTCAATAAACCATCATTACTGGCATACCGACATTAGGGAGGGCTGGCAATATAACTTCTTCTTCTGCACATTATGATTTTATGGAATCTATTTGCAATTTGTCCTACAGCCAAAGATAACTCTGTTACACAAGCTCCTCACTCCATTCCTACCAATCCATATTCAGGTTACCCCACAGAAAGTATTAGCAGTAAATAACACAAGTCACTTCTACTCCAAAGCAGATGCATTCGATCATTAAAGTTTTGATTGCACTTTTGGGGGGATTCTGCAGGAGAGGCTTCTACATAAGCTCTATGAAGTTTTAAGATTTTTTTTTTTTTCTATTTAAATCACAGTAAACAAAAAGCAGACTCCAGAGGTCTTTCTTTTAGCAGGATTACCCTGCGGTCATTGGCAGTATGTAGAAATATGCCAGAAGTGACTTTCAGTTAAAGGACTAGTTGTGCTGATAGGAGCACAGCCAAGGCAGTAATTGCTCAGCTTCTGTAACCCAGCCCACCTACAGATCTTGAGGGTTTTGAGTTTCTGGAAGTCTGGGTTAGCAGGGCACACTAACGGTATCCAAGCTAGCTGGGCTGTTGCCAAATGTACGTGTATGTTTACATGTATAGCCACAGTATACTCCGCTGCAGTGACTGAAACATTCAGATGAAAGATCCTGGAGGAGTACGATGTATTTACTGTAGCATGAATAGTAATAGTGGTGTAGCTACAGTCATTTAAGGCAATGGTTGTGGGGAGAAGCAATATCTTTTATTAAATCATCTGCTTTGGGAGAAGTATGCAACGAAGTCATTCATCAGATCTAACACAAATACAGCAAGCTTCAAGCTAAATATTATCTGGGAACATTGCCTCTTCAGTTAACTTGGTTATGATTAGCAGTGCACCAGATATACTCATGGAAATTATATGATCAAAACCAAGGGACCATTACACACGGGCATAAACTCACACAGTCAATAAACACCAGAAATTAAAACTAACAGACAATATTGTTTAACAAAACCACTAATCTCTGATTAACCTCTCAGTCCTTATCAATAAGAAGGACCCACAAAGTACCTTCAAAGGGTGAGCCTGGGAACTAAAGCTCCTAACTTCACTAGAGTCAGAGCTGTTGTGGACTTCAAAAAGATACTGACGTTTTATAGCAGAATTTCTACCCACCCCATCTCCTGCTAACTCCTTAGTGGTCCACAGGCAGTAGTTATCTCTCTTCTCATTCCTCTCATGTTTATCATCCTGAATTCTTACAGTCCCAGAATCCTCCTGATTTGACAAGAGCTAGCTTTTAGTTGTCTATGGTAGCACTGCTTAGATACTTTATTCAAGTATTTTGCTTTTGGTGATGCTAGAGAAAGCTGATTCATTCACATAAAAAAACCATCAGTGTAACTAGCAAACTGAATTGTGCCCACATCCCTTTCCCATGACACCTCCCTAGTCCGTCAAGGCTTCTTCAAATACTTGGTTCAGCATTTGGCATGCCTAGCCTACAGTGCTCTTTCATGACTCCTCTGGACTCTCTGGTTTTCCATGCCATGCATTCAGGGAGGTGTACCAGAAAGAGAAGAATTGTGCTTCCTTGAACCTTTGAGCCTCAGATCTTCTGCTGGCATCCCTTAGTCTTGCCAGTGCCTGTTTTGATGGAGCCAGGTGGGGCAAGCAGTGCTATCCTGATGGTAGCCAATATGGAAAGGGCAATGCCCTGGCGTTCTGGGTCACATCGACAGACAGACAGATTCAGAGCTGCCGTTTCATGAAGCTGCCACTGTAATACAGCTAAGAGGTGGAATGGAGCTGAAACAAGGCAACTACTGTTGCAGCACCTGTACCCAGAGCAGCCTTGCTTAGTCGAACACTTCCACCCCTTGATCACAAGCCCATCTGTATGTTGCATCTCTTCCTTGGTGACCTGAGGTGTCATGGGCCCACTGAGCTATAAATAATTCACCCTTATGTTGCCAGTCCAGATCCACCCGAGCCACTTCAATCTTAGCAGCCTGATCCGCCTGCTGGTTGTTTTCATGTTCTTCAGTGGCCCGACTCTTGGGTACGTGAGCATCAGTTCCATGATGTGCACAGGGGATCTTCCCTTTGAACATCCAGCCCAGCACCGGCAGTCGGGGTGCCAGGAGGAGCTGTGCTTCAGTGCCGATCACTTCCGAAGCAGCTCAAACCCCTTCATATGCTGCCAATATCTCTTTTTCAGTTGGAGTATAGCGGGCCTCGGATCCTCTGTATCCCCGACTCCAAAACCCTAGGGGTCGACCTCGAGTCTCCCCTGGTGCTTTCTGCCAGAGGCTCCAGGTAGGGCCACTCTCCCCGGCTGCGGTGTAGAGCACATTTTTTACATCTTGTCCTGCCTGGACTGGCCCAAGGGCTACTGCATGAACTATCTCCTCTTTAATTAAGACAAACCAGAGTTTGTCTGGGTGTGGAGAGCAATGCCAGCCGTGCTTCGGGGTGACACTAGCAACGTTCCCAGAGGGCTCAACCTAGAGCAGGAAAGGACTGACGTGAGAGTTTCCCTCACTAGACAGAAACTTACTGCCAGGGAAAACACTAGTCATTTGATTACTGCCAGTCGACAGCGAGCCAGCCAGGTATCTGCGTGGCAGCCAAGGCCAGGCTTCTCCTGAGCCTATGGGGAGGGAACTTAGTGATAAATCCCTCAGCGCTCAACGCCGCTGCTCTGTACTCATCACAAGTGGGGCTACGTGGGGGGCAGGCTGAGCGAGGGCTGGGGCCAGAGACTGCGCTCCTGCTCCCCGCTGCCTGCCAGATGCCCGCGCCCTGCCCGTTGCCCGCAGCCCGCTCCCTGCCCGCTCCCCCGCCGCTGCTTGCTCCCTGCCCGCTCCCCTCCCGCTCGCTGCCCGCACCCTCCCCGCTGCCCGCTCGCTGCCCGCTCGCTGCCCGCTCCCGCCCGCCGGAGGCGAGCGCGCTCCTCTCTCCATGGTGCTGCAGGCGCGGCCCCGGGGAAGCCCCGGCCGTGCCCGGGGGCGGGTGCCGCGCCGCCCCGGGTGGGGGCAAGAAGCTCCCTCTCGTCCTGGAAAGGCAGCGTACCTCGGCCCCGGCTTCCCCCGGGTGAGCGGCCACAGGAGAGGAGCGGTTTCACTGCACCCAGAGCCATGGCAGAGCAGCAGCGGCAGCAAAGTGTGCTTTTGGGAGGTCAAAAGGGGAGAGGGCCCGGCCGTCAGTCTGGGGTGAACGGCCACAGCCATCAGCGGGAAGGGAGAAATCCATCGGGGAGGTTTTCTTCAGACTGACGGCCAGCCACAGAGGACTCTGCTGGGGGATACTCCAGGTAGGCAAAGGGACAGAGTCACGGGGGTCCGATATTGAGGTTAGAGGACAACTGTGTCTAAGAACTTTTCTGTAGCAAGCAAATCCTTCTAGGAAAAATGCTAACTGAAGGGAGGTGGGGTTGATTTGTGTTCAGTAGACTGAGCCACCCCTCCGTTAAGTCGTTCTGCCCAATGAGTACAATATCCATTTGCTGACTTAGAAAAACAAAGTCAAAACAGCATTGGCAAAGTTGCATCAATATAAAAAGAAATATACAGTAGGATCAGTAGCACAAATTTGGGAATGGTGACCATGAGGCATGGCCAGAACTTCTCTCAGAGTTTTATGGCTTAATTCCAAAGTGCTCTCCATTTCTCAGTAGGCAGAAGGGTCACAGTGCTGGTTTTGGCTGGGATAGAGTTAATTTTCTTCATAGGAGCTAGCATGGGGCTATGTTTTGGATTTGTGCTGAAAACAGTGTTGATAACACAGGGATGTTTTCGTTACTGCTGAGCAGTGCTTACACAGAGTCAAGGCCTTTTCTGCTTCTCACACCACCCCGCCAGCGAGTAGGCTGGGGGTGCACAAGGAGTTGGGAGGGGACACAGCTGGGACAGCTGACCCCAACTGACCAAAGGGATATTCCATACCATATGACGTCATGCTCAGCATATAAAGCTGGGGGAAGAAGAAGGAAGTGGGGGGACGTTTGGAGTGATGGCGTTTGTCTTCCCAAGTAGCCATTACACGTGATGGAGCCCTGCTTTCCTGGAGATGGCTGAACACCTGCCTGCCAACGGGAAGCAGTGAATGAATTCCTTGTTTTGCTTTGCTTGCGTGTGTGGCTTTTGCTTTACCTCTTAAACTGTCTTTATCTCAACTCACGAGTTTTCTCACTTTTACCCTTCCAATTCTCTTCCCCATCCCACCAGGGGGGAGTGAGCAAGCGGCTGTGTGGTGCTTAGCTGCTGGCTGGGGTTAAACCATGACAGTCACTGTTTGGACTGATTGAAATGCTGATTCCAGCCTGGGGACTTTTGTGCATGCAGAGAAATAGGGTGTTAAATCTTGGCAACAAAAGGTTCTCAACTGGCACAGTTTGCCTCTCCATCGTAGCAAGCCACTTTCCAAGCTCATGTCCTCTGTTCTGACATTAGATGACTAGGTCTGCTCTCCGCTCAAACAAGATAGCCTGAAACGCATGTTTGGTCCACAGAGCTGGTAATGCACTAGAGGTCGTGAGATGTCATGACACTATACAGCAAACATTTTTGGAATCTGTTATATATATTGTATATTATTGCTCACCCTCTCCCCTCCCCCAAAAGTGAAAGAAGAAAGTAAATTAAACAGTTCAGCCTAGGTAGGAGTTAGTCTGAGGAATAATGGGTCTTATCAGGGTAGTTTCAAGTAAGGGAAGGAATTGAATCATATGCAGCAGAGCCATTCACGAAGCAGAGCGCCATGTTTGACCTAGCAGCTCCTGGCAGAACAGATATGAACTGAAGGAGGGGGATAACTCCCAAGTAATCAAGAGATTTTGTCCCAGGGAGATCCAGCAGCAGCTCTGCAGTAGATACAGACCAAAACCCAGGGCTTCCGTGGGAGTGGTAAGTTCAAGAGGAAGCGTCCAGAGCCGAAGAGTCCCCAAGAGGCAGGACAACTCTGTGAAACCTGGAATTTTGGATCTCAGAGCTGAAACATAGGTTAGAGACTTTGAGGTGGTTCACAAGGAATCCTGCTGCCAAATTTTGTTTTCTCTTCGAGCTCTTTGTTTCCAAGATTTTAATCTATAAGCTCTGAAAATTCATTAATCTAAACCACAACGCATCACTATTTACTGCTATTTACTATGAAGACTGTCTGGCTCTGGCCAATTACTTGAACCAGAATAGTCCAGAGCTATGGGGCAGACTGGAAAGAGGTGTGCCTACTGGGGGATCTGCAGCCAGAAAGATACACAAAGGGAATCCAAGAACTGCAGGACTAGACTGCACAGGGCCAGCTGGAAAACACTGAGGGTGGAGGCTTTCACAGCCAGCTGCCAGTTTTGGAAGAGAAGCTAATGGCAGGTTACAAAGGACAGACTCTGACACGGCTTTAAAATCTGCAGGATTCCAGAAAAACATAAGGCATTGCAGACCAGCCCTCCTCTTTAGCTCTTGTTTACACCTGGCAATTTGACAGCATCTCTGTAATCCTCTTTCTGTGCTATAAGCCTTCTGTCTTCCCATCTCTGTACAAGGGCAGAGGTTACGGTGCTGAGGTCTTTTTCACTTTTGTCAAGACCTCGACGAGATTAATGCTGCTTGTGCTTCTTTTCAGTCATCCTTACAGATTTCTGCCTGGTGGACAGTCCCCCAGAGGTGGTCTTCATTTGCAGAAAATCAGTGAGGAAATCTGGAAGGTGCAAAGTGCTGCTATCTGCTAGCGCGGTTACCATGCAGCTGGTGCAAGGATGGGAATGCAAAGCTTGTTATTAGGGCATTAATAACAAAGCTCTTTCATCTTCTAATACTCATGCCAGGATAGATTGTTATCTCTGCTTTGCTTTTAGCTTTCTTTGATTACTCCTACATAGCAGCAGAGAGTGTACTGCAAAATGAATAGGACTCAGCAGTAATTGGTATGCAGCCAATGTTTTAAAATACCTCTGTTCAAACAGGTTTTGTACCCTGGTCTGCCTTGCAAGCACTGAGGTGGGTGAGAAGAGCTTCCCTGTAGTGTGCACTGAGGAGCCTAGGGCCAATGTACCTCTTCTAATTTTTTTAGCAGTCATGCTGCAACCAGAGCTTCATTCAAAGTTACAGAGATACAATCCTTTTCATTTTTGAAAGTCCCTGCAGCAGGAGGGGAGAGGAGACCTGGCAAAAACAGCCGTGGTAGGCGGATGGGGGAGAGAAGGAGACTGAAGTACAAATCATTAAAGCTGATGATTTTGGAATTCACACTGCTGAGATGTAAGATTTTAAATCTTTAGCCTTTTAGCACATATGACATTTCCAGGGAGCAGTGCAAGGGGGAGGAGAGAGGCTGAACAGCAAACAACCTGGGAATGGGTATGGGAGAATGAGTGTAGCCAATGGGCAGGAGAGGGGAAATTGTAGAGATAAAAATCTATGTACATAAAAATCTCTGCTGTGGCTACCACGTGGAGTTGGCTGGGCAGGTGTGATTTAAGTGCCAACTTGGTAAACAAACCACTACACAGACAATAGGCGTATTAATTCCCTGGATGCAAGTGTTATTCTACGTCTCATGGTACTTACACATAGTTTTGCAATGTCAAGAAAGATGCCAGATGAGCGAAGCCATTTTAGTGGAGCTTGCACATGGGATTCCTCTTCATATCCCATGTGCATCAAGTCATACAGTGTCCAGTTATCCTCATAAGCCTTCCCTGGAGTGGGTGCCATGGGGATCTCTGGTGGTTTAGAGGCTGACTGATGTATCCTCTTGGGTGTTTCACTGATTCAAATGAGATCAAATGCTTGGTGCAGAGGTGTCACCAGGGGTGTTACTGAGGGCTTCAGATTCCCACTTTTTCAGGGCGCTTACTCCTTGACTCAGTCCTGGTGCCAGTATTGTGAGGGACCTCTGGCTGTGCCCAGCAGATACCTGCAATCCACTCAGTCTTCTCTCTACAGAGTAGATATTGAAGCCCAGGGCTCCTGCATGGCTTTCCTCTCCAGGAATGCATTTCCTAACACAGGAGAGAGCACATCAGCTCAGATGGCTGTGCCTTAAAGCAGGGCTTTGTTATGTGCAAGGGCACTTTCTTTTCCCACTCCATACCTCTCAGTCCATGGCCTTATTTGCCCAGCACAGCCAGGCAGCAGCTGCTGACCAAATGATCTTAGCATGGGAGCGAGCAGCCAGGGGTACAGGAGGTGAGGCAGAGGCCTGGAAGTTGGGCAGCTGAGAAGGGTCCCAAGCTGAACATATGAGATGGACAGGCCTGGCAGTGGGGTACCTGGCAAGGAAAGGGGCACTTCTGATGACATTTCACTATTGAAGTGAAGAAGCAGCACCTCCCTTTTGATGGTTTTCTGGATTTAATAATGGTTTTGTGTCATTAAAATCTTCCTGGATTTTGTTACTTTTCGTTTTTTTAAAACACACATATATTCAAAACAAAATCCAAGTCACAAAGCCAAGCATTCAAACCTTCATCACTGTTAAATAATAAGCCAGCACAGTCTTTCTGTTCCAGGGGATGCTTTCTGTCAGAGAGAAATGAACCGAAAGGCATGAAACCAGGGTCAAAGGAAACAAAATAAGAGATGTCAAAAAGAGTCACTTGGTGAGGTGGCACAGATAACCAACGACACTGAGCAGACCTCTAC
The DNA here is from genome assembly GCF_965638725.1 of Aptenodytes patagonicus. Taxonomy (NCBI): domain Eukaryota; kingdom Metazoa; phylum Chordata; class Aves; order Sphenisciformes; family Spheniscidae; genus Aptenodytes; species Aptenodytes patagonicus. The sequence goes on along the minus strand of NC_134949.1, from coordinate 168,632,409 downwards.
CAGAATCTGTTAGTGTAGATCCTACGAACTGGCATTTAGCCAGCTGAGGTCACTCAAGAACAAGGATAGTGGCTAAATAGGATGGACCTGTAGAACAAGGTGTCCGTATATCTGCTTCATGCCGAGGAAAGACTGACAGGGGATGAGCGAATGTGCTGGCCTGGAGAGAGAGCTGGAAAGCCAGATTCTTGTTCTGCCCTGACAGTGACCTTTTATGGGATGCTGGGAGACACTGTTGCCTGCCCAAATATTAAAAAATCTAGAACTTAAACCTTTATGGTCTTAATTTGGCAAAGCACATATTGAAATTCAGGCCCGTGCAAAGTCTACAGAGAATATTTTGTTCATCTCTCACCTTAAATACCTTGTACTGGTCACCCAGACATTTGCCCTGTAAATTTCTAAAAAAGGATCTGAAACAGTTAAAAAAGCAGAGGCATTGAAGACTTCTAAAGACCATGCTCAACAGTCTACTGATGTGATCATTTTACAGTTATGTTTCTTTTTTACTGTGTTAACTTTTCTAAAGAAAACATATGTTAGTCTGGAGGTAATTAACCAAGCTCTAGTAAAACACATCCTCAGGATTAACCTGCTTAAAGATAGAATTTTTAAATTCCACATCTTGAGCTAAGATTTATGTTGTACTATTGAACAGTTTTCCATAAATCAAGGCTTCCATGTGGTAGATTTTAATACTGTACACCATCAACTGGATATGTCATTAATCTTATTTTATAAGATTATTTTAGGTTAGACTCCAAAATTTCCCTTCTAGCCCCCCATTTTCCCAAAAGTTAATTACACAGACTCTACTAGTATTTGAAAGAATACAATTACATAACCTGACAGTCAAAATGAGAAGCAAAACTGAATACTTGAAGATTCTCACGAATTTGCTTTCATAATAATATATACTGGTTTCCTACCAGGTCCACTCTACCAATTTTTATACTTGCTATTATTTTTGTATCCAGCTAAGATGTGAGGTTACTCTTCTGTAGTTACCAGTCAGACACAAAGACGTGTCTCAGGCTCATATTCAGGGCAACGCACACTGATTCATATTTCCAAAGGAAATGAGAGCTCAGAAGTTCTAAATTTCCGCTGCAGATGGAAATCCGCCAAAATCTTCTGTTATTTGGAGACTGCCTTTTCCTTCTTCACAAATGAATTTCTAAACAATAACACAGAATGTCACATAAAAGCCTGCCTATTGATATTTCATCCTGTAAGCAGCAAAAACAGAAACCAAACCCAAGCCACTAAGAAACAGTGAAAGTGACTCACTAACCGTATCTCAGTACAGTGTTTAATTGGGTGACCAGGAGAACAGGACTCTCCCGAGGTATAAAGAGCTTCTCCACTGCAAGCCCACCACGAGCCCAAGCTGCTGCCCCAGGCTGGCATCCCATCCCAAGCAAGCATCACACCACATACTGGGCCCAGAGTCAGCCACCTTTTGTTAATAACAGAAGTAGTTATCTCACAAAGTGGGGAAAAGCGGTAATTTAATTAACTAAATAATCATTAATGGCATCTGGCTTTTCCATAGCATATTTTTAATGGAAATGTTCCAGCTTACAAAACAGATGATACCATTATATCCCAGAAAAACCAATGCAATGGACAATTTTACTTTAATTTACACCACCTTTCAACATCTTCATGCCGCAAGTAGTTTTGCTTTACTCAGTGGCTATTATAAAATCTCCAATATCATGATTACTTAATATTCTCTCTAAAAACTCAGTGGTTTGCATTTAATCTTCACAGAAATTCAGCATTTTAAAGTGTCAGTAACTCCTGAGCCTCTGTGTGCAGCAAGGCTCAGGTCCCCTTCGAGCAGACCTATTTGCCTGGCTTGGTGCAGGGCTGGGACCCAACAGGGCTTTTGACCCTCATGAGTGCATCCTGGTTCAGATCTAAGCTCCCTGTGGAGACATCCTTTCAGTGCAAAAGCCAAAGTTTCTTCAGCTTTCCTGTTGAGCTGAGTGTCATCTTGCTAGGCTACAAAATCTCCACATCGGCTCTACCCAGAGGTGGGATTTGTTGAAATCCCAAGGTGATGCGACCTGACCAAAAAAACACACCAGCTGAGAAGTCACCCAGCATCCTAGTCAGAGCCGTAGACCTCAACTTTTAAAACAAGGGCACCCACTGCAGCCAGGGACAGGGTATGAGTGGAAGGCAGAAAATTTGTTTTCCTCCCTGCCAGGGATTTGGGTCAATTCCTGCTGAGTCAGAAAGCCTCGCTGCCGTCCCAGCCAGCTGACGGCAGCCAGGGCTTCTCGCCCTGCAATCTCGGAGGCTGAGCAAGCACGGCAGGCTGGCACTGCTCACCGAGATCTGCTAGGGAGGTCACTGCCTGTGGCACTGTGAACACGGCATGGCCATCCTGCACATCCCCTGCCAATCCGACAGCCTTCATCTTCTTTGCTTTTCTCCCTCAGCCCTATTCTCCCAAGGGCATCTACAGCTGAAACTGCCACAGGGCTCCTCTTGTGTTTCTGGCCAACACTGGAGTCCGACAGCACAGGCTGCAGAGGGACCATCACGTTACCGCTGCCTCTGTGTAGGTGTTTGAGATGGGTACATCTTTCCAGGAGGCACAGGGAGCCCAGCTGAGGTACAAGGTGGGATAGTCAAAAACAAAGAAATAATCTACAGCTGGAAATGCATGTCCCTGAGGGAGCAGGAGGCCACATACAGTAGAGCCACCTTCCCCTACAGCAAATGAGACGCAGAGTGGTTGGAGATGGTGAGGTTCAGTGCAGCGGTATAGCAGGGAGTGAAGGGGCTGTGCTTCTCCAGCTCTGTGCATCTTGGCCGCTTTCCAGACTCTGGTACAAGATAGGGCTCACTCTCAGAGGTTCAATGGCCAGTTGGGTCTCTGTGGCTAGGACATCCTGCACTGCCACAACCTGGCCTTCACTGGGGGTGCAGACACCCCCAAACCACGGCTCAGCTAACTCACTTCTGAGCAGCGAAGCTCCCTTGCCCTGGGTGGTGGTGGTGCCCTGTGCTTGGCACAGCTGGGGAGAGAGGCAGGAGGAGAGACGGGCAGCCAAAGCCAGCATCCCTCCTGGCAGGCAGTAGTTACCATCTGTGGGTGAACTCCTGCCTGGACACACAGTGCAGGGGTATGACGGGCTGCGAGGGGGATGGCTGCGTGGGGTGGCAAGTCCTTCCCCTCCCTCCCGTCAGCACACACGGAGCAGAGCGCTGTGTGTGTGTGTTACAGGAACAAGCATAAACGTTTCCAGCCTAGGTACTTAACACAAGTCTGTTTGCCAAGTGGCTTCGCTACCTTCTTTGGTTAAGGTTAAGAGAAATGTTGTTGCTCAAAGGAGAAAATAAGTGGGGATGTTTTCCCCCCTCACCCTTCCTGTCTGCAAATCCAGGCATCTCTGGTCTGCAGTTCCTTATAAACAAAAGAAGGAGCTTTTGTGGAGCCTGTTGATAAGAGATACTCCACACCAGCCCACATCCCACAGACTTTTATTATTATTTTTATGTTTGCAATAATATGCAAATGTTTGAGCACTTCCTAAGGTCACCCGCTAGTTGTGCTACAGTGTGGTGATTGCTCTGGTTACTGCGGACACCTAAGGGCAAGCCCAGGGCACAGTAAGGCACGACTGGTTGTCTGGGCCAGTTGACAGGATTTGCAGTTGATCAGCAAGATCTGAGTGTGCAAGACTCAGATGTGCCCCGGTGAAAGGAGAGTCAGGGAGACAGGAACGGCTTTCTCTTGCACTCCTCTTTCCTGGGAACAGTTTGCAAGGAGACAAAACGCTTGCAGCCAAGGAAAGGGAGTCCAGCATGCAACAGCTGGGGCACAGGGCAGGCAGAGAGCTCTTGACAAAACACATAGGCCACAGCCACCCAAAATACATCAGACAGCTCGATGGAAGCAGGTCATTAGGAAAGCAGAAAGTGAGCTTGCAAGGTGCAAGGCTCTGCCTTGACCTGGTAGTGACCCTTTGGCCATTGCTTTCAGTACAAGAGGGACCAGGCGAAGGCTAACTGCTCCACTGGAGGAATTAGATAATTTCCAAAAACTTCTAGCACTTTAATAAAAAAGAATGAGTGGGAGCCATTATTTAAGGAATCTGAGTGCTTTCAACCACCTGTGCTTTACAATTTTACCACCTTGGATCGTTTCAAATAAAAATCTGTGTCCAGCAACAGACTTCCATGTTGTGCTCGTTGCTCACACAGCCTTGCAGCAAGATGGTCATAATTCATAATGCTGAAGGGAAAGCACTGCTGAACAAGGGAGAGGAACTAGGAAGCAAAGAAATATATTTTAGGTGTGCAAGACTCCTGAGTACCTCTTTAAAAGAAGAAGGAATGACGAGGAAAAGTCTGTTTCCAAACAAGACTCATTTCTATTATGCATGAGTCATGCAAAGTGATTTTTAGAGCCAGAGATTTTTTTCACTGGCATTGCTCACTTTTCTCAGTAAGCAAAAGAAATAACATTACTTCAGGGTCTGAAGTTCACTGGGTTACATCTGCTTTCACTCAGGTCTACCAACAGCAATATTTTCTAAATGAGTTTATTTCTTTTTTTTTTCTTTTCTCTCAACATCTTTGCAGCCTTACTGTCTCTGTCATGCCGCTAGCAGAGACAGGATCATAAATTAGTTCAGTGCTATGTCTGACCTGGTACTGTTGCTCAAGTGATGTTAAGTTTTTATAATCTATCCCCTCCTTTGCCTCAAAATATCTACCTTCTCCTTTCTAAATAACTTACTGGAAACTCAACAGAAAAAAATTTCCACAAGATTCTAGTCAGCTATTGGATCTGTGTAGATGGACCAGCAGGGACCAATCCAATATCCAGGATCCTCTCAGTTGGGATCAGGCAATGCATAACATCTAGATGGTACTGTGTTGCAAAAATAAAAACCCAAGTCTTTATAAAAAAAAGAGCTTGTCTGTAAGATGTGAGATGGCTTCTGCTTGGCCCAAGCAAAGCCTCTGCTGCAGTACTGTGTCCAGTTTGGGTACTACACTTGAAGCAAGATGCAGAGCACTTGGAAAGCACACAGTTAAGAGCAACTAGAATCCCTCAAGTTTACGAAACATGATCTATGAGGAAAGACTGGAAGAGTTAATTCTGTTTAGTCTAAAGAAGAGTAGCCTAACTGTAGGCACAAAAATAGCCTCCAAATACGTAACAAGTGGCTGCAAACAGGAAGAGCATAATCAGTTCCCCATGTCCAGTGGCAGTACCACAAGAAATGGTGAGCCTGGATTACCACAAAGACTATTAGCAGTTTTAGCGTCATACCCTAAAAACAACTGTCCTTTTCTGTCTGCCTACGGACAGACTACATCTAAGCCTTAGCTTAACTTTGTTACTCTGTGGTAGTTTTACTCTGTGGTTACCTGAATCAGCTCGACCTTATACCCCGTGGTCAGTTCTAGCTGCCAGAAGTGAAATGTGTCCCCGTGAAATCCTTGCCTCTTCTCTCTCGGACTCCCCCTTGCAGCCTGCTTAGGTGGAAAGCTGTAATTCAGAAAATATAATTTATAACGTATCTAAGGTCCACTGGTTAGTAGTCTGTGGTCTACAAAGGTCTTTTAGTGGACTTTTGGTCTGCAAAGGTTGGTTGGTATTAAATCCTCTTGCGCTTTTTTAATATACATTTCCTACTTTTTGTCTGAATTTGGAGTAGGTGTTTTGCTCTGTGCTTGCAGACCACGTAGCTCTGTGTAACACATTCGATGCCCATGATTTGGCCTAGATATTGCTGAGATATCTACAGCCCTGAGCAAAGGCAGCACACTCACATTCATCCCATTTCACTTCTCTGTGCTATTTTCACTGCCAGACAATATTGTCCTAACATATCTGAAACAGCCCAAAACAGAGGAGGCGGGGAGACAATATAGGCCAAAGTGCTTGAAGTACTCAACCTGTACGTTATCTTCCTTGCACCAAACATAAACAGCATTTAGACTGGAATCTGAACAAAAAACATCCAGTTAATGGCCAGCTCAGGGAAGAGTCAAGTGAGGCTGGCGAGGAGAGGCAATGCTTTGAATAAGCTTCATGTCCTCTGTAATAGCTGAGATTTGCCATGAGATTGCAATCTTGTGCACATAACAGAATCACGCATTAGTAATCTGGAATGGTGTGGGTCCCATAGTTCTCCTTTCTTCCTACCTAGGAGATGTTGTCCTGCTTTCATCAGGCACCTAACGTTGGGCACAGATGAGGTGCTAAAATTGCTGCGCTGGATCTTAAGCATAGGTTCAGGATTTATCCCAGACCACTTTAGACAGCTGTGGTGTAAAATGCTGTGTGGGAGCTAGTCACCCTGTGATCCCCTTTACGGTCAACAGGGACAGGATCCATCCTATCCCTGGGAGACACCGAGTCAGAGGGGTAGTCTAGACATGCCAACTGACAGTAAAACAGGTGGATTAGTGAAGGTACGGACATACTGGGCAGGATTCAACTGAACCCCACCCTGACTCAGTAGATGCCTGCAAGTGAATCCTACCCTACCTCCAATCGGTTGGATGTAATTTATACCCACAACTTTCAATCCAAACCAGAGTGCACATGGAGAGCAATTTCCTCCTTTCCTCCTGCAGCTAATTTTCCCATATTTCACATCTCTCCCTTCTCCCAGTCTGTGCCCAAAGGGAGCAACACTTTCACCCAAAGCCGCTGCAGGGTAGAGCACTGCAGCCCTTAAAATGTCACCTCAGATTGAGAAGCCCCTCTCCATCCTACATTGAATAGACCTTTAGCTGACCAGGACTCAAACTGGCCTTGATGTGCAAAGCCTTGTCACGCCCTCTTTCCACACAGCCTGGATGCCCCAATGAAATCCACGTTCTTCTTTAGCCATAGTGCGATGATGGGCATGAGTATGGAAAACAAGTCTCTGATAGGCATTCGCTGACAGCCTGGATCTCACTCACGCAAGAGATAACGCCAGCTATTTCAAAAACTAAGCCTGCCATTTATTCTTTTGATCAAGCTTTTACATAAAACATGCTCTGTGTGCGCGTGTGTGCACACACAAAGTCAAGCTGTCCCTCATTTTCCTTGTGCAGAAATAATGCTATCCTTCTTGAAAGATGCTTCACTAATACCAGGCTGGTGGAGAAGTAGTTACAGCAGGCAGAAAGGCTAATCAAGAGGAAGGGCTGGCTAAGCTCAGTTGTTTAAGGCTATATCGTTGCCAAGCAGCTTTTGGGAATCAATGGACATTTTCGTAAAGTGTTTAATAGCTAGAATGTACTGAGACAATATAAACCCTTTCCAAAGGAGTCCTTTGTTGAAATTTTGGCAGTATATCTCTGGCTGGAGTCAAATAAATTAGTCATCAGATAAATCAGTCATGCCAGCTATGAGAGTGATACCAAAATAAACAGAATGTTTTAGTCAAATCCATGAAACAAAAGGATCAGCAAATCTTATTTAAAATTCCCCCATGTAATTGATGCATAATTAAGCTTCTAAACATGAATGCAAGTGTGCTGTTCCAGAGTATGTGACGATGAAGATCGTATCTTTGAAAGTAAATGGGGATCTCCGGATGCGATTAAAAGTAATTTTTGAATTGCTGGTTCCAAGTTCCTACCGGCAAAATCCAAGAAATTCAAAGCCTGAGTCATTCCTAAATTACTGCAGTTTTGATGCCAGGGAAACTCCACAGATTTTGATGGAGTTACACCAGACTCAGACTGAATCAGGCCTTCAGAACTTAGTCCTATTAAAAATGTATTGTCATATATTTTTAAAAGAAAATGTCATGATAAGTTTATAGAAATCACATTCTACAACAAAAACATTGGGGAAGAAGTGCAATGCCAGCAACTTGACTGTCTTATCCCAAACACGTTGCCTTAAGTAATCTACCTTATTAGGTCTAAAATACACAAACAACCTGAACTCTTTTAAATTTTTCTTGTCCTAAAATACAGACAAAATAATAACAATGATACCTTTATAATTATTCCAGTTATCCTTATGTTTAGCTTATATATTAATCATTATTTTCATATAAAATACTTTTAAAAAGCTGCTTCTTTTTCCAGTGTCCTTACCCCACTCCTTGGGATGCCTGTCAGTCTGGCAAAGGACCCAGGTCCCGGGAGGGGAGGAGTAGGGCATGAGAAAGAGACCATTGGTTGCAGCAGTAGGACCAGGCGGCATCTCGTGGGAGGGAAGAAGCACTGCTTTTAAATGGGTGGAGGAAGTTAAAAATGTTTTGAGGAAGTTTTTCTTATCTAGGTAGTGTTTGTTTCCTGATAGCTGCTATCTCAGCCCAAAATATTACACTTTGGGTGCCTAATGTCAGATAAACAAGCAGACTAACCCGCCTTGTGCATAGAGGATGCAGTTTTCAGTGGTTTTGGTTGTCCAAGCCTCTGGACTCAAGTCCCGCTTCCCTTTTACAGTATCTTGTGTACTATTGAATTCCATATCTACATTTTAATTCCAGCAATAACGTTGCGTTCTTTCTCTTGAAGAATCAGACTGAAGTCAATACTGTATTTGCATTGGAAAGGCTGTGCCACTTTCATTATTACCATAAACAACAAAGATTTTAGAACTGACAAGGACTAGAAGGAAAATATTGCTCCATAGGGTGCTTAGGGCATTTGTGAATCTGATTCTGCTTCATGAGATATTTTCACTGCTCTGCTGATGGTCAGCTATATTCACATATTTTGGGGATTACATCTCTCTCACGCAGCGCTCCACAAAGGAACCAAACGCAAGCATTGTGCTCTGTTTGCACTTATCAGAAACCACTGAAACCAGAACAAATGTTTATTTTTTATTATTATTATTGGCTTCTAGGAGTACAACTTGTAATTGGCGCTGTGCAAACACAGAACACAAAGGACAGCTCTGTCCCAAAGCGTTTATAATCCAGGGAGCAAACTTCAAGAGAAGCAGGTAGATTTATGCCATAAAGGAGGAGGAAGAAGGAGGTGGAAGAAGAAGATCAAGCTTGTTTGATCACGCTGCTTCACAAAAAGCGAAAGGAAAAAAAATCCTTTGGAGTGGTGGGGTCTGTAGGCTCTTTGTCAGGCTGTTCCTCCGGGGCGCTGGGAGTTACTCCACCAGTCACCGCTGCATTTCCCAGCTTGGAATAATTTCTGTCAAAATCAAGAAGGTACAGCACCCCAGCTCTCCTTTTGAAATGTTTTATAGTTTATAGTTATTTGGCGTCTTGAAGAAAAGGATCAAAATGTCCAGTCAGACCGCACCCAGAAATGAGACGGGAGCCAGAACCGCTCGCCACAGCATGACCGCAGGATAGGAAACAGCGACGGCGGCAGCCGGGGGCTCGGCAGCCCCCTCCTGCTCTGCAGCACCCGCGGGACTGCGGAGGGCACCTTCCTCTGCTGGGCTGTGCAGGTGGCCAGCCCGCGAGCGGCAGAGCGTTAGACATGGGAAACTGGATCCAGTCCTCTCCAGCTCTTGAGTTTCACACAAAGCCTTAGTGCATCTTAGGGCAAAACATAGTCTGCATGGTGAGAGGGTGTTTTCGGGTGGTTGATCGACACTGGAGCTCAAGAACAAGCTTGTGAAAAAGGGACTAATTATGAAAGAGAGAAAAACTCAGCTCTGAAACCCCATGGCCGCTTTCTCAGACTGTTTAATGATTTCTGAGTTGGCGATAGCACCAGAATACTTTTCTGGTATCAGTACAAAAAAAGATTCAAATGGTACCTCCACTCACCACCTCAGACAAGTCATATTTTAAATTGATTTATCTGTTTTCCAAGGAAGAAATAACTTAAACACATAAAGGGTTTGACTGTTTAGCTCCAGTCTATTTTACACAGATAATGCTTTTAAAGAGAGGGTTTGGATTAAAATAATTAGAGTTTCTTGAGGAGAGGACATAAGACAACAGAGATTTCCCGGGAGAAAGATGCCTCTAACTTTTACTCTATTCAGACAACAAATCTGAGGCTAAGAATATGTGTAGGGAACATTTATATAAATGGATAAAGACTGACATCTGGTTCATACAGATTCTCAGTAACCACCATGGAGGGAAAAAGTCTCAGTGGTGGAGATTCCCCATGCTGTCCCTCCAAAATGATCGAGGAGGTTGTCAGTTGATATAACCTAGGAAGAGATAAAGATAGTAGTCCTCATCGATAATGTGCTCTTAATTGCATAATTTGAAACCTTTATCCCATAAAACAATTTGGATTTTCCCCTTCAGTACAGTTCATGTATCTCACACTGTGCTCTTTTTTTTTAACATGTTGGGCGAAATCAATCTGCAAGCACGGGAAGTAGGTTTCAATATAGACACCAGTCTGGTCCTAAGCATCTGAGCAGGAATGAGTTGGCCACTTTTCTGAGCTTCTGTGTTATACCTAAGAAGAAACAGATTATTTCTTTAAGTTTGTGTCTTGCTTTTGTGCTAATAATTCATCATTGTCCATTAACATGTATATGACAGAAGCTCTTATATAGCCAGTTACAGCTGAAACTAGGGTCCAAGAAACAACCGTTAGGGGAAGAACTTTATGTAAATGCATCAAGAATTGGCTTGGTGGCAGGATTAAAAATTTTGATGTGATCTTCTGGGATAAACATGTCTAAAAAATTGATTTTGGGATCCCCAAATTACTGTGCACACAGAAAAACAATCTTTCTCACCTACAGACAAAAAGGCGAGGACAGTGTCGCATTACCTGGGCACAGGTGTTTCTTCTTTCTCCAGTGCCTCTAGCTCTTTGTGCTGGCATGTTCAACTGGACTTTATCTGGAAGGAGGAGAGGTTTTACAGTGGATAATCCTTTTTGTCCCTGAAATGCCCAAGAATGTGAACCTTCTTGTTTGTCTTTTTTTTTTTTTTTCTTCTATTAATTTAACTCCTATTTCTAGAGATTCAAAAGTTCATCAGTAAAAACCTAAAATCTGTCTGTTAGGATGTTCAGTCCAATTATGACGAAGACATGTAAGAGTATACAAACCTGGTAAGGTTTCCACAACATGTAAAATATTATCAAACGTTGTTTACATGTTTCATTTGAAACGCTGTCATCTTGCACAACCCTTGGATGTTAGCATATGTGATTAAAGTTTAAACTTACACCCAGCACTCGTTAATCTGCTTATAGCTTCCCTCAGCAGTATCAGTGAAAAGGTATACACTGAGACTGATGTAATTAACCTGGGTTTATGTAAGTCTGGGGCATGACATCTCATTTAGAAGGGGGCTAGCACCTCCTTTCATAAGCCTGGGAACTCCAGAGGAGCCTTAGCTGGGAGCACCATGGTGTGTCAGCTAGGGCAACACCTGCACTCAGAAAGGGCAGGGGCTGCCAGGGAGCTAGGTGCAAGTCTAAAATAATCTTGTAAATAATGTGACAGAATTGGGACTACTTTAATTTACACGCACATAGTTTCAATAGGTCACGCTGTAGCTTGGCCAGCAACAACAGAGTTCCTATTTGCTAGCTAAGCTAACGAAGGACCGAAAAGTAGCAGGTTCAGCACGGATCCCTGCGGACCCCTTCTGAGGGCATCATGGACAGAAAGCCACTGATGATTCAGCGGGTGTTTGGGGTCTCTGCTTTAGGGTGATTTCAGCAAACTTCATATTGTTTTTATTGAGTGTAAAAAACTCAAGGTATACAACATTTAAGTACAGCTTCCTACCCAGAAGGCCTTCTACTCTATCAGGAAAGAAATTAGATTGATTTGACATGACTTATCTGTACTGGCTGTTACACATCTCTTCATTGTCTTACAGGTACTTAAAAATAGTTTATTCCACTACCTGTCCCCAAAAATTCCAACAATTGTCATTAGGTGTATGAATTTTTAATTCCTCGATGTTTCTGTTGTGTTGTTTGTTTTCTTTTAAGTTTGGCCCTGTTTGTCCTTTTCCAGGCTTCTGCCATTTACAAATCCCCCATGAGCCCGTGAAGGCTCTGTCTATGGCATGAAATAAAACAGGCCAGACTGGTGTTCAGGATTGCTCAGGGCACACTCCAGAGCAGATATGTCTTGGGGAGAGCCAGTTGCTGTGGCCTAAACTGAGCCATAAAGTTGTGCAACTGGCAATCAGAAATCCAACACCAGAGCTCATTGCTTGGACCTTCTTTCTCTAGAAGTATGCATGTACTGACAATTGCGTGAACTTCTCTAAGACTGCTTCAAACTCATTATCTCATTCCAGGCTATATATAGGACATCGGCCTTCTCCCCATAAAACAGCAGCTCTGGTCTGCCAGAAGTGTGGCACACAGGTGCACTGCCCTGGCCGAACGTCCCCTGGGGAATTCCTGCCCCATCAGCGTGCCACCGAGACATAAAGAGGACATAGCAAGGGCAGAGAACTTTACCCATAGAGGTTTTGCTGCCACCTCTGATCTTTAAAGATCTTTAAAGTAATCTTCTGTCTTTAAAACACTTTTCAGTGTAAAAGGAATGCTTCAAACAGGTAGAATTACAAAGTCACACATATCACAGCCTTTCAAATATGCAGTATTTAAAAATCACCCTTTATGATTTTGGCTCTGAGCCTCTATCTAGGTATTTTTCAGACAACATTTTTGCCTGATCCCTCACAGGAGAACAGACAGAAGTCAGGAAGCTTCAGGTCACAGATTTACTTCAAATCATGCCTTATAATGTCAGACAGGAAGGTACCTCTTTCCAGACTTGATGAGTACCACTCGCATAGTGCCTGGATGCTCCTGTGGTTCTCTATCATCCCCAAATCCTACTCTCAAGGGAGCTTTTGAAGGCTAAAGGAACCAGATAACAAAGCAGCAAGGTCTTCTGACACTAGCAGATTCAGATAACTTAGCCCTGGCTTCCTTTGCTCTGTGAGAGCTTTCAGACTGGAATAATGTGAGAGGTGTTCAAATCTCACCCAGTACTATGCAGGGACATAGAGAACAAGCCAAGTGTCTCAGTTTACCAAGATCTGGCAGTCTGTTCCTGCAAAAGGCTTGCCTTTTTCTCTCTCCATGGATTCTTTGGTTCTGCTTCCCTCTAAAGGCCATTCAGTGAATTATGGCATTGCCCTGAATGTCAATCAAGTCTTAACGCAAAATCAATTCTCAGATGTATTCCTTATCTGGAGAGGTGTTTGAGCTCTATGAAGGAGAGGAATAAATACTTTAAGGGTTACTTCTTGTTGTAAGACAGCTAAAAAGAAATAATGTTTAAGTAAAGTCAGAGATTTTATCAGCAAGCAGAGGTTTTCATGATAAAATTTATCTAAAACTGAGTCTCAAGCATACATGCTTTTGAAGTAGAACCTTATTGTACAGAAAAGTGAACCACAAAAGTGAACTGGCTTGTCCCAGGCAGAAACTGGGATCTGGCCATCCTTGCTCCCAGCCCTGTGCTCACAGGAGTACGTGACTCTCTCCAAACACGCTGGGGCGTTCGACCTCTCAGGCATAGCTGCAGTATTGCTGCAGTTTTGTGTGATCCCAGGTAAGGAACTTTCTGGTGTAGTAGAGTTTGGGCAGACTGTGTCTTATCTCAAAAGGTGAATTGCTCCTTCAGCTGAGAGGGTCAGATGTGCCATGAAATGGAGACCTTTAACTGAGGTGTTGGACTCCCACTGCACTCAGTGGATAAAGAGAAGCCCAAGCTGGAGTGGCACGCTGAGAAGTTGGTCATTTTGTCTGCTTGGTTAGGAAAAAAAAAAAGGAGGCGTTTAAAGTTTACGTGTTTGTTATTTGGGCAGACCGTGAGAAATAGGATAATCTCTAAGCATACTTGTAATCTGAGTAATAAACAATGTCAACCAGCATTTATGCTCAGCTTCAGCACTGTATAGACATCTCCAGAGGAGAGGGGATCAAATTTTAGGTAAATTGAATACCTCTCTCCAGTCCGCTCTGCAGGGGGAGCACAGGGCAGTTACACTCCTGAATTAAATTGGATGAATCGGGACATGAGCGGAGGGCTCATCCAACTTAGAGAGACGGGAACAACTGAGGTGTTTAAACAGAGGCCATCTTAAAAGCCCTTAAAATATCTGAGACTTTCCACAGGCCTGGCAAATATGATACAGGAGACCCACATCCCGCAGTCAGGGCACTGGAGGATGCCTTAGGGCAATTAAAATGGCACTAGCCACAAACATTTGTGTACCTGCATTGCTTCTTAGTTGTTTTGTTTACTGGAATTGCCCTAACCAGAGAAGGAATTGTCCTTTGGGATTGCCTCTTTCTCTCTCTGCAAACTATAAGAATCTGCATGACAAATTTGTGGTAAATCTTTTAGCTAAAGCTGGCTGAGCTGCACCCTGCCCCAATATAAGAACGCAGCAGCAGGGCTCCTTAGTAGTGCTTTAGCTCCCTCCGGATGCAACGTAGTGACTCCAGATGGCTCCCAGCTGTTTGGGGTCCTATTCTTAAAGACTGAAGTCTCCAGGTGCAGAGCTGCCCACACTGCCACTGGGTCTTCATCAAGCCCTTCATCATCCTCACCATCATTGTCCACACTATATCATTTAGTTCACTTTGTCGTGGTTTAACCTCAGTCGGCCACTGAGCACCACACAGCTGCTCACTCACTCCCCCCCCCCCCGAGTGGGATGGGGGAGAGAATTGGAAGAGTAGAAGTGAGAAAACTCGTGGGTTGAGATAAAAACAGTTTAATAGTTGAAATAAAATAAAATCCTAATAATAATAATAGTAATAATAATAAGAAGAATATACAACGCAAGTGATGCACGATGCAGTCGCTCACCACCTGCCGACCGATGCCCAGCCAGTCCCTGAGCAGCGGCCCCCCCCGGCCAGCTTTACCCCAGTTTATATACTGAGCATGACGTCACATGGTATGGAATGTCCCTTTGGCCAGTTTGGGTCAGCTGTCCTGGCTGTGCCCCCTCCCAGCTTCTCGTGCACCTCCAGCCTCCTCAGCCGGTGGAGCATGGGAAGCTGAGAAGTCCTTGACTAGTGTAAGCACTGCTCAGCAACAGCTAAAACATCGGTGTGTTATCAACATTATTCTCATCCTAAATCCAAAACACAGCACTGTACCAGCTCCTATGAAGAAAATTAACTCCATCCCAGCCGAAACCAGGACAACTTCCAGGATCTCTTTTGGAGATAACTAATTAATTTGACCAAAACATAAACTGGAATGTAGTTTTGAGGACAGCAGGCTCCACAGATTGGCTTTACCCATAGGCAACACTTTCTCCCACACATGTCGACATGTTATACTGGGATGTGAAAACCTTAAATTCAGTTTCATGCTATAAAAACACCGAAAAAACCCACCTTAAAATTCATAATTATGTCTTAGAGCCATCACATCAGATCTGGAAGAGATCCAAACCAAAAGATATACAATGAGATCCTGGACAATTTGCTTTAGTGATAGCTAGTGGGCAGATATAAACCACCCTGTAAAATTCGGCCTGAGAGCACCGTCTCATGCCCAGGAGTGCCTTTAGCTGCCTTCAGCTATGCAGAGGCAGCCCATAATTCTTACGCCTTAGGAAGGTACCAAAGCTGTGCATGAACGCAGTGTTCACAGCAGCCAGCCCAGCTGACTCTGCAGCGCACAACACCACTCTCCCAGTCCATAGCAAAGCCACTGCTACTGGCAACCTGCCGAAGGTATTAGTCACAAAGGTATTGCGAAGGAAATCCTTTGCGGATCTCCACCCTCTTCAAAGCAGACAGAACAAATTCAAAATTAAGCCACCTTAGTGATTTAGGTACTTTGAACTAGATCTGAATCCTGAGCTACTGTATCATTTTATGAGGGTGCACCTCCTTTTTTCTTCATGTTGATCCAGAATCCAGTTTCAGTGTTTCTTAAGACTGCTCATCTTTGCTTTCTGCATCCACGCAGCCCGCCCTGCAATCTTCTGCGCTTAACTCCTGCTGTTAATGAGAGTGCTGCCACATGCTTCGCACTTTCTGAGGTCAGCCCAAAAATACAAAGCCCGTACAAGCAACAGAACATTCAAACTTAATAAATGAGAAATTGTTAAAACAGGTGAGAGAGCAGATATTGCCGAAGGTGTTTTGGAATGGCTACAAAACATTAGACATAACCAGTTTTGCAAGAACTGTGTCCAGAGTATCTGCAGAGTCCAAACCTCTGTGAGACACCTCTGTGAGAACAGAGAACAATATACAGTAAAATGAGATATCCTGACTACAGGTAAGTATTATTTACAGAAAACATTGTGTTCTTCGGCAGGCGATGGGGGCACAAAGAGGTGTTAAAACGGGAAAGGCTGTAAGATAAATCTTCTACCAAGAAGCTGTTTATAGAAAGAAATTATATAAAACCAGTGAGATTTTGTCACTTATAGACCCAAAGCTGCCTACAACAGTAGCTCAGTGCAGTGGAATAAGGAGATAAACAGGTTAGTAATTAGGTTCATTAGAAAGGACTGCTCAGGGTATGGCTGGCTTGGGGGAAAATTGTTCTCAAAGATATATGACAGATCTCAAGGTCACTGAAGATCAGGGATTTCTTGTCCATTTAAGCGTGCAGAAAGTGCAAACAACTACTCCTATCTCTCCCCAGTCAGGTAGATCACTATCCTGCAAACATAAAGAAAAAGATACTACCTTCTTTCAAATACTGTGTGAGTGCAGGTATCAGGTTGTCACAGCTGAAGATGGAAATCCTCTATCATCCAAAAAATGGATGCAAAGAGGACAATAAGAATTAAATAACTAGTTTCCGTTCTCCCTACTGTCAAGAGAAAGAAAGAGGCAACTCACCTCACCTATCTCAGACAACTATTTTTTGGATATGATGTCCCTCCCCCTCTGTTGTCTCTGTCTTGCCTATAGACAGCCTAGAGAATTGGCATAAACCACCCCCTGAAATTTTAGTCTGCTCAAGCTGGGCTAGATGAGACACATCTTAACAGTGCAAGTTTCTTCAGCAGTCCTTCATCCTGGAGCTAGGATGACCACCTCTTGAAAGGGAGGTTTAGTTCCCTATCTGTGACACTGGCAGATGGTCAGTGTGTGCTATTTGTAATGGTCATTTGGTACCTGTGCGCCTTCCATAGCTGCCTGTGCAGATAATTTTATCTCCATAATCTGAAAGCACCAGCTGTAAAGTTTGTATGTTATGTTCCCAGACAGTTTGCATCTCAGGAGCGTGGAGTACGAAGGAGTTGCAAAGCCTAATTTTAGTAAAGGTTTCCAGGGAGTAAATTGCCCTGTACTCAAGCCAAAAAATGGTCCGGTAAATTTGAGAAGAAAGCTCATAGAGGCACAGTTTGGTTATCTTAGGAGTGGTTGGTACAAGATCAGTTACCCAAAGTATCACAACAAGTGCCTCAGTTGAGAATTGCTGAAGCACTACCAAGTCAGGGCCACCAAGACCCTTGCCTCGTCTAAGCCCTTTAGATAGCACAGGGCCACAAACATTATCCCACTAGTGGGGCTCCCCTCCATCACCTGGGGAAAAAGTTTGAGTTTAAATAAAGGTTTAAATATTCCTTGCAGAAATGCCTCAGTGAAGTGCTCAAGGTTAGGGAAATGAATCTGTAGCGCTGCCCCAGATTTGAACTCCAGGCATTTAACACGTGCATTGCTCTGCAGCTTTGCCTTGTTCCCCCTGGTGCCTACAGAGACCACCCCTTACAAAGGCTGAGCAGAAGGCAGGAGCAGCTCCATGCACTAGTGCTGGGATGTTCAAACATGGGATTCTTGTAGATCGTCAAGTCCAGCCTGTTACGCACTGCCTGGTAGATGTCAAGTCCTAGATAAAGTTAGGGAAGGTTTTAGAAAGGGAGAATATAGTATATTGGTGCAACTGAGAGAAAGATCTACTCATAAGAAAAAAGGTAAATACAGAAGCCATTGAGAAAAGATACAGAATTGTGTTTCAAATACTGTAAGGCTCAGATGTGAGAAACAAAACGATATGGTAGGAGGAAGACAAAAGCTTTCATGTCCTCAAAAGGACCACCAACCAGGTCACTTACTATGATTTACTTTCAATTCTGCTGAAAGGCCGAGATGTAATAATACCTGGAGAACTGATGCTTGGGAGGTCAAGCAGACTCGTTCACCAATTCCAAATAATAAAAGTAGCATTTAAAAAGTTCCACCAAGAGGATCAGGCAAATAAATTGTCTGGAAAAAATGAGTAGGTGTAACAAATCAATACCGTGTTGTCTCAGCTTCTTATAATAGCAGGGGAGAAGCGACAGAACATCTCCCACATACACAGGTCTCTCCCCTGCAAGAGCGACGGCATGCCTCCTGCCCAGGGAGCAATGTGCTACCGGCTGCCACTTTGAATGGAGCTTGACTTAGAAGTGATGGTGAGGGACAGCTTTATGGGACCTTGTGAGAGGGAGGCAGATGGCCATTTTATGCTGTTACCAGCATGTTTATTCCTGTGTTCCTCTCTATCATCAAAACAAGAATGAATCCCCGCCTCCAGAAAACTCTTGCAGTCATTTTACAATAGCTGAGACAGATGAATCCTCAAGAGCAGAAAGGCCATATATTCCTTGAACTATAAGGTGCACTACCATAGGGGACATGTAATTTGCTCTGTAACATCTGAAACTCTTCAACACAACACAGAGACAGATGAGGCACCTAAAAGAGAAAAAATAAAGAGTAACCAGGTGGGGTAAAGTAGAACAAGTCAGTACAGAGGGAAGGAATGATCCATATTCTTGGCTTAGGGCTGTGGAAGAGAAAAAATAAATAGGCAAGAAAAACAAAAGTGATGACAGAAGAGTAAAAATGTAGCAAAGGATTTCAGGTAGGAAATGAAGCAGGTGAAAAGCCGTTCCCTCCTCCACAGAGATGCCATGAAGTGTGTGTGAAAACATGTAAAGCCTGTCAGATAACTTAGCTGAAGAGAATCATGATGGTTTGACCAACAAACACTCATTAAAAATCCAGGCCTACTCACATGGCAAAGTTTGCAGCAGTAGACCTTACCTGGGAAAAGCATTATTTTTAGGACAAAACCATTCACACTGGAGCTTCCCTACTATCCCGCTGAATGCCAAAGAACAGAAAAAACCCAGACATTTCCATACAGATCACTTTGCACAGAATACATTTGTCTCAAAATCTCCTACAAACTCCTCCCATTCTACACCAAAAAATGTAGCAGTCTCTTAACAGGTGGCAAGAACAGGGCCAGTGCTGTGTATGTTAATCAGATCCCAATTCTGCAAGCGCCGAGTGGTAAAGCTCTCCTACGCCTCCCTCCCTCACCACCCATGGAGCCCCAGAAGGACCCTGTACCGGAGACCAGAGCGGCAGCAGCCTGCCATGACTTCCTCCCAGTGGCAGCGAATGACTCGATGAACGAGATCTACGTGAATAGATATCTGAAGAGATGGCCGCAATTCAACCGAGGGCAGTAAGAGGACATGCCAAGGCAAACACATTCCACATGACTTGCAAGACAGTGCGAAATTTCACCCTGTCATAAATAACACAGTAAATGCGAATGTTGTATTTCCCAAGATACTGGTCAGACACATCCTTTTCCCTAAAGGGCAGACGTGGAGGAAATGTAGCATCCCCGCTCCTTACCCCTGAAAGGCAGATCGGAGGGACTCCTGCTGCGAGGATGACCATGTTGCCCACTGATCCCACCTGCTGTCTGCCTGGGTAAAGAAAGATGCTTCAAAAGCTGCGTACTCTGGCAGCCAGGGCACACACAGCCAGTGAATTACATAAACACCAGCAGCTCCTGGGAAGACAATGAACAAAGGTGTATTCCTTCCCCTTTCCTGATGTGACATTTCTGCTGCGTTCAAGCTGTCTGCAGTACGATATCTTGATTCCACCATAATTTGAGGCCATACCCTTCCACACGCGTAAAAGCCAACCCACTTGTTATGCTGAAAGCAGATTTTTTGGTTGTGTCTATACGTTACTAGTCAATGGCCAGGCTCATCCAACCACGGCTGGAGCGGGCATCATCTAAGAGGAGAGAAATCCTTCCCAAGTGTGACCACATGTCTGTCCACAGACAGGAGATGACACAGGCACCAGACTGTGGACAGTATGTGCAGTTTATCACTGGTCCAGAAAGTTGCTCTTCCAGAGGCGCACACAGTCACTCATTTCAACAGCACTACCTCTTGAGTTGAGCAGTGCTTAGGATGTGGGACTCACCTCACTAATTTTAGCAGTCCAAAGGGGATGTCTAAGGTAATCATCTTAAACTCCTTCTGCAATAAGTGAAAACAGACAGGCGTCCCCAGAGGGCAAGGCGTCTGCGGTCAATGGGCTAGATCACCCTCTGGAAGTGTCCATCCACTAGACACGGAGCTTAGAGTCAGTGGCTTAGTCTAAATCCTAAACTTTAGGCAGCTAAGTTAAGAGAGACAAATCCCATGCAAAATGAGTAGGTGGCTCAGGCTCGTGGCTCATAGGTGAGACCCGTGGTTCGTGTATTACAGATTCCTCATGGACGCCTCCATATTCACAGCCCTATTACGGGGAGAGTAAGTCTTTCTTACAAAATGATCATATATCTCATTTTGCTGTGCCTTCCTACCTCCATGCCAAAACGCTCCTAAGTGCTGAGAGGTTCTTCCTCAGGGCTTGCTACTACTTTTCATGCCTGTGTTTTCCCTGCCCATGGGCAGCATATTCTGAAGTGCCAGACATTTCCATGTCTCCTGGAACAGGAGACTCCTCCACAGGAGACAGGTTTCTTTCTTTCAGGTTTGTTTGAGACAGGTTTGTTTCTTTCTTCTGCTTTCTCCCTTTTTTTTTCACCTTCCACTCCTGTTGCAGCCTCTGCATCCCCATGCTCCCATGTTGCTCTTACGGAGTATCGAAGTGTGAACAGACCTATTCCTCCGTCACAGTGCGGAATTTGGGAACTCACAGGAAATTCAGTTCCCAAAGAACAGATTTTTCCCATCCTTGGAAAGCCTAGGTGCCCTGTCGCTGTGAGATCCTGGTAGCAAAATGTGTTCGGGTCCAAGATCAGCTGGAGTGCAGGAAGCTGAACTGCCCTTCAGGTCCGCAGGAGGTGGGAGCCGCCACCAATCCGCACAGGCAAGGCTGGGAGCGGGGAGCATCCAAGGCTCCCTGGGCGCAGAGCTTGGCCAGAGCTGCAAGGTCTCCATTTCAGGGGATCAGATGACGGTTCTGGGGATAGCAGGGGCCACTGGGGCTCTGCTGACCCTGCATGCCTCTGCCCGCCACACAGGGAATGCTGGTGGTTGCTGCAACGCCCAGCACTGAGCAGGTAGGACACAGCTGCACGGTAGGACCCCAGACCTTTACTGATGCAAAATACAGGCACTTCTAACACGCCATTTTTGTGCAGTTGTGGGTAAGAGCAGCTGCAGACCCAGCCTGCTCTTTGTGCAATGGCAAAAGGATTGGACACGGAATTTTTATACATACTCCAGTGTTAGTCCTTTCCCCCAGAAGAGGTGGTGGGTTCACATCTTTGCATATCCATATGCTGCCCCATTGCTCCTCCCTTTTCGAGGACAGTTAGCAAAGCTAACACCTAACAGCTCAGCAAAGCAAAGCTAACAGTCAGGCTGGTGTCTGACTTGATCCTGCTTTATCCAGACTGGAGAAGAGAACTGGCCTGAAGGACAGCTGATTTCACAAAACTGATCTCATTTCTTCTCCCTGGCAAAGCTTCTTTTCTTTCTGAAGCTCAAAATGACTGGAGGGAACTCATTATTCCAGTGACCCTTTTCAGATCATTGGCTAAGACTCTGCCAAAGATGTTATGACCAGGGTTAATACACATTATTGGTCTGTCAGCAGTATAAAGAGTAGTTTGTGATCTTTGCAATTTTAACACAGTAAATCCATCTGTTGATGTAAGTGTTTGTTTGCTATTCACTTGCTGATACCTAGCCAGCATGCAGCAAGCTTCCGAGCGATCACACATCTCCAACACATGACCGCATAATATCGGCAGAAAGCAGATACCCTGCAAACGCTTCTGCTGAGAGCATACGGACTGGGGACTCCAGTAACTGCCTGCTCCATTTTAGTTTATCCTGCTTAAATGAGAAGTTTGGAAGAGGTGTCATTCAGCTGAATTGGACGAAACCACACAGAGACAGGAATGTGCAGATCCCACCTGGAAAGTTGTCCATACTCTTCTCATGCTCCTTTTCACACATTTCAAGTTTCAGACAATGAATCTCCCACGTAAGCAGGCGAACTGGTAGCTCTCTCTTTTTTGATAGCTGAAATTACCATTCTTCCAAGGTCAGACTCGCTAGGTCCAACCATTTCTTTTGCTTGCATTATCCGTCTGCCACATTTCAGCTTGTTCAGGGAGATAAGGCCCTGAAAAGTACCATTTCTTCTTACAAGTGAAATAATAATTGCTGTTTGCTTTCCTGTGACTGTATATAGGATCTGATTATGAACTCAGAGCTGCATAAATCGTAACAGTGTAGACGCTAATCGAGCGATGTTGCTGTAAAACTGCCATAGTTGCGATCATATTCAGACTTGTCGGGTCGTTTTCTGCTCTGGATTTTCCAGGTGAACAGATAGCAATAGACTTTTTTTAAAAAAAAATCTTTGCTTTCATCGCACTTTGGTGTATTCACTTGGAAGTCATATTTCACAAGAGACCACAGTCTGGTTATTAACTTCATCAGCAGATAAAGTCACAATTCAGAAGCCATATGTACCGGTACTTGTAAGCAACCAGAACTGAAGGAACAGTCAGCGTCTAGCAAGTTGTTCATTGTGCCAAGTCTGCTCTAGGAAAAACGAAGAGAGGACTTCACTGTACAGACGTCTTTTTTTATATTTTGTTACATCTATGTGCCAAACATTTTTTCCAGAAGAGGGCGCAAAATTTATCTCCAGCAATACAAAAGAACTACGTTGCTGCCAGCCTGTATTTGTGCATGCCAAAACCTTTTCAGACTATCTATCTGTTTCTATCTCCATTTGTAAATATGGGGTTCGACATTAAACATAGTAAAAAACCCATCCCATGACGTTTATAATGTAGATTACTACGTATGAATCTGTCAGTCTTGGTTCCTTTTACAGTCAGTAAAACGAAACAAGCACTTAAAGCACACAGTTCATCCCATTTCACCCTATGTTTGATGAGCTGAGCAGCTCTCCAGACTCCTTTGACTATATTGCCTGGAACTCCGATGACCACTGTGGAGCCTGGACATCTACCTAAACGCCTAAATCTAGGTGTCTACAATCTGGAACTGAATCCTACATCTGGGGTAGGATTCACCTGACCTATTTTAGATAGAGACAAGGGTGACTAGGCCAGATGTGGACATCTGGACTTTGGACACCTAAGGTAGAGAGAATCCCACCTCTTGCATTTGCCAGTTAATGCTCTGCAGTGACAGTCTGGGACAGGGCTACCCATACTGTGCTTAGTGCCAAACACCAGTTGTCATATTACATCGTATTCATTGTAAATTTAAGTTAACTTATGGCAAGTTGTGATTACTTCGTTTGTGGGGCTGTTATCAACGTTGCAACAGAGACCAGGATGAAGGGCCCCTTGCAGAGATGCTAAAGAAGTCATGATGAAAATGGCTGGCAAGGGAAGGGAGAGGAAGAGGAGCGTCACTGTGGTTAGACCACACTGTTACTTATGCCAGCTGTCACACAGATCAATAGCTCTGTTTATTCACGTGTCATCAATCCCTGTTACCATTTCACATGGCCTTTGTCAGTGCTCTTTAAACTTCACAGGCTGGCAGATCTTGAGGAGGGGTTGAAAGCTTGAAGTAAGCCCTTCCTGCTAAGTCTTCCTCATAACTGTTCACATGAAAATGAACAAGCATGGATCATTATTCAAAATAATGACTCATTTCAGAGATGTACATGCTGCGTAGATTGTATCACCTCCACTGGATATGATACAATCTTCAAACACAGTCCTTCTGTGATTTATGTATTCACAAAGAGTTGCTTTCAGCTCGAAGATGTAACCCTGCCCCTTAAGCATATATGCAGCAGTCATCACACAAAACCACTTCTGTTAAGGTGTCTCTGCGTACTCAGGTGCAAAGCGAGCGTCACATTTCTAGCCGTGGTCCAGGCAAATGGGGAGGTTACACAGCGTGCCCTCCTGTTGTCTCAGCCTACAAAGGTGGAGGAAATTTTGCATTTCTCTGGGGTTTCCCATCTGAAGATTGCTTCCCAGGCACAAACGCGTTTTAACCTCACCCCTGCTCCCAGCAAACAGGGATAGCTAATAATTATGTAGTAGCATTGTATTAGTTTAAGAAGCAGCAAGTCTAAGCTAAATTCATGAGCATGCTAATACATTAGGCAAGGTGAACCCTTACTATCACAATTTAGAGATCCTTCCTGAAATGGGCATCAGAAAAGGGTTTGGGAGCTGGAGAAACAGCATTTACAGCTGTTTCACACCTACATTAAAATACTCCGATATTAACATAACAACAAAGTAAATCCCTCACTGACTTGCCTCTTATGGTGTTGATCCTCCGCTGCTTCCAAAATAATAATAAAATCCACCAGGATCAGGCTTATAATCAAGAAAGAACTGCTGACAATTGGTTTTGGATGTGAACTATTTAGTGAGTTGGTCATGGGCAGAAATCATTCCAATAAGAACAGAAGTCACTGGATGCACAGTGCAGAAATAATTGCGCAAACCACCAGTGAAGGAAGACACTAGGCAGGGTAGGAATACAGCAAATTTACATAAGCTGGCAACTTCATCCTTTTAATAATACAAAATCTGGCAAGTTCTACTGATGAGTGCCAATTACTCCAAAACTACACACACGAGAGAGTGATTATACAGGGCCGCCATCAAAGCTCTGGGTACTCCCAAGCTTGCAAATATATTGGGACAGTAGAGCTAAAGTCACTGAAGGTGATGGAACTCTAAAGTGAAAAATACTGCGTTGCAACGGTACAGAGCATGCCCACGGAAATGCTGAACACTATCCTTATTGCCCATCTGAGTATCAGGAAGGGCTTGAGATAGCTTATCTAGCCAGGCATCACTGCTGCCATAAAAGAAAAAAGTGAAATCGGCATCAGATGCTGGAAACCAACAGCGAAAGAACCTCAGAAACACCTCTCCGTTCAAGGCTACTGCAGCCCTGTTGAAAACAAATGGAGATTACTCAAGTACCTTACTTCCCCATTACAAAAATCCCAGCTGTTGCACAAACAAACCAAGCCAGAATGTCATACTTCATCGTAACTCGCTGTTTGAGTGAGCTGGTGAAAGATAACGACACGCAATTCACAACTGGCTCATTTGAGAAATCTTCTCTAAGGGATTAAACACACTAAAGCAAGTTCTAACTAGCAAGAACACAAATAGCGTAGAAGGAAAAAAAAAAAAAAACAGACAATGAAAAGCAAAATCCTAATGAAATTAATGTCCTGATGGGCATTTTTAGGCCAGGGGTTTTTAAGGCAAAACTACAAAGGAAGTACCTCTCTGTTTTGCAAGTAAATTTAGATAATCCCTGATAAGGCTAATGAATTGCTGTAATTATTACATGCCCATCCCACTTCTAGTAATAAAAAATCCTAGGGATATACAGGTGGTGGGTAGTAGTATTAGGAATATCTAATGCAGAAGAAATTCAGTGAATAAAGAGAAGCACTGTCATCAGACACCATTTGTAGTCTCCAGTTATAGATTTCTGCAAAGGGAGGGAAAAGAACATTTTTATCTGCTAAGGGGGGGTTGGGTTACTTTAGTTTCCTCTACTTATCCTAAACCTTTCTTTCTCTCTTGCTATTTTATGAATTGGCTTCATCAGTTTGTAGCAGTAATGCTTACTTATTGAGCTGTATATGTGTTTAATGTTGTTAAGAAAAGATGAAACTGCGGTTGGTGGGGTTGTTGGCTAATAATTTTGCTCCTATATCAAGGAAATAGCAGTTTTGATAAGAGCCTCATCTCTCTCTCTTATTCTGAGGCATAATATAAGGCAGGGATATAAAAAAGTCCTTGTATCACACTCTTTCAATATATACAAATATATATACGAGTATGCTTGTTTGCTTTGTTCTAAGAGGTGAGAGATTTTCTTTGTGAAAGATCAGTGATTGGTATTTCAGCCTGTTTGATAACCTGCAGAACAAATTCTGCTCTCAGGGACGTGCATCCTCGTCTATGGCTTTATTTTATTTACTCATGTATATTAATATATTCAATGATATATACTAATATATTCAATGATGCATATTAATATATTCAGTGATGCATGTGCCACATAAAGGACTTGGGATAATTTCTCGGCATGATGAATTGTTCCCCTAAGCGTAGCTACAGGCTTTGATGTACTCAAGGAGGGCTTCCTCCCCTGAGTTTAAAGTTCAGAAGTTCAAAGGGACTTCTCATTAGAAATTAACCACGACACTTTAAAAACAAGAAGGGAACGACCTAGTCCACGCCTGACCAACTTGGCAGGGGCCATTCTCACAAGCCAACAGACATTGGCGTGCCGAGAAGTGTCTCACAGAAAAGGGGTTGAGTTCAGGGGCAGCACAAACAGGAGAGTGACCTCTTACAGTCCTCCCTTGGAAAACACGGCCCCTTGGCTTCTCCAAGCCTTGTTTGGAGAGCAAGGTCTGCAACACGAGCTGCAATGGGCTTTATTTACAGCTGTCCGTATTGCTCTGACCCCATGGTAGATATCTAGCTGAATATCCAGATGGATGCCCACCCTTGGGCATCATTCCAGCTCCAGAGAGTTCAAGCAAATCTTTAACTTTCCTGTCTTTCTGGTGTGGCATAGAAACCCCTAAGCTGACAGACGGAGGTAGCAGATTAATCACTGAAACGCAGCTGGGCAAAGAGCCTGTCAGCCTCTAGGCGTGCGTCCAAGGATGCCGCTGGTCCCTGCCAAAAGCCAAGAAACACACCGGTGCCCGTGAGGTTCGCCGGGCAACAGGGCAGTTTCTGCTTGCACAAGATGCTCGCTGTTGGAGACATGGGAGGGGCGGAGGGATGAGAGCTCAAAACTTGAGGATGCCGGTTTGCTGAGCCACTCATGCCGCGACTCACTGGGAGGAGAGCAGGCAGCCGATGTGTACGGTTAGGTGGGAGGCCTGGAAGAGCCCAGGACAATATTGGGCTGGTGGAGTGGGCGGGCAGAGGCTGCTCGGTCAGCACTCCAGGAGTGAGGCTGCCGAGAAAAATATGAGAAATAACTTTTGTTGAACACAGGGGAGGACTGCACTTTCCCTTTGTTTTAACTGTGGCTTTTCCTTTCTGTACTTTAAACTCAATCCTCAAAAAACATCATTTCTTTCATTTGTCTGGTCACCCTGTGTAGAGCTGGGGCGTAACGCCTGCCTGAGGCTGGTGACCTTCGGCCAGCGTCCCCCCAGAGCAGTGGCTTGAAACAGAGCTGCTATGGGGCTCTGCAGAGAAAGCCCGCAGGCAGGCAAGAGGTACTGGCGCCTTGGGTCATGCTTAAGCAAACCTCAGCCTGCGGAGGTGTCCGGCTCTGGGGCTTGTGCTGCCAGAGCTGGAAAACAGTTGTGGCAGAGGTGGGTAAAACCTCCTGCAAAGTATAGGCAGCAAAAGGGCTTGGAGCAACCTCCAGGGCATTACACCGGCTTGACAAAAATCCCAGCTTGAGGTTAGCTCCTGTTTGGGATGGGAGGAAAACTGAAACTGGTTCAGGCACGTGATCCCCAAACCAATATTTTCACAGCTCAGGGCATGTGACGTGTCACCGGAAGGTGCCCGGCGAGGACAATGGCTGGCACAGGACCACAGCTCCACAAAGCTCTAGTGCACTCTGCCACTGACCAGCCTGCGCACGGGCGTCTATAAGGTGATGCCTACACCTAAGGCAGTCACTCTAGGTTTCGTTTACCGGCAACAAAATTCCTCTCATAAATCTGCACATCTTCCAGAGATGCCCTGTATTTAATGGGACTGGAGTGGGGTGGGATTCATGACTGGGAATTGAATTTCATGCACAATTATGTTTTGCATTTCATGCTAAGGTACAGTATTTTGCATTAACAGTGTACCCAGCAATAACACAAACACTTCCTCCAGCTGAATTTTAACATTTGTGTCAGGTTCTTTAATGGATGCAGCAAACCTGTAGCTTTTGCATGCCGGGTTACGTCCTAACTCTCTCTTACCAAATCAGGTTTTTCCCGTATGTACATAGAAAAGTTAACGCTTCCCAGAATACCACATGAAAAAAATGCTCTGGGCCATCTTTCCAAATAAACCCTTAATCCTCAGACATCACCGAAAGTAATTTTTGTCAATAGTGCACCATCCCGTAGAAAAACAAAGAGTAGTCACTACAATAAGCACTGGTGTTGCCAACCTCACTGTTTGGCATCCGCTGGCATTTTTATTTTGTTGGTATTTTTCAAGCAATTTACAATCAAAAGCCACGACTTTGTCACATGGAGACTTCTGAAATTTATGAATTTGCTGTTGGAAGGTTTCCCGATTCCTAGCTACACGTAACACATAAGACAACTACACCAGAAAGAAAGGGGAAAAAAAAGAAACTAAATTTTCCCAGAGCTGGCACAAAGTAAACAGATTGCTTCATTATCTCATTTTCTTCCACTTTACAACTTTGCTTACTGAAAAAAAGTGCAGTGCAATATTTAAATCCACATAAAGGCCTTACCACCAAAATGAGAAACATTGACCGTGTGCATGAGGCATCGTTCAGTGCTGCAAACTTTCCTTACAAACTGGACTTAAGTCAAAACTGTTTAAGCATTTCTCCTTTTCTACAAGTTGAAATACATTCCTGACATGAAAAAAGACTTTACATAGTTTTAACGCTAAATTCTCAAAAGTGGTTCTGCCCTTCTTCACCTGGCTTGCAGCTAAAATGAATTAAAAAGCTAGAACGAACATCTAAATGAGACATGGAAATAAATAGTCGGCTGAGAAAAGACACTTGAACAAAGAGGAAAACAGAAAAACACAGTGCATACCTCAATCTCTACTATCAGTGGAAAACACTTTATTTCTTTACAAGGGCAATGGCAAGGTAGAACTACTGCAATGTAATGAAAGAAAAATATTTTCAGTATGGGAACATGAAAGCATTAACATAACAGGCAGAGCACATTGTGTCCTGCCCTTGGTGAATGTCTTGTTGGCTACTCCGAACTGTGACCCAGCAAAAATAAGCAGTCCAAATGAATTTTCTCCCAGGTAATATACTGCTTCATTTACTACATGCAGTAGGCACTGGCAGACTGTTTTCTCGAGAGTCAGCGCGGGGACACGACATTGCGCTGAGGTACAGAAAGACCCCGTGCTGCACACAAATTACACACAAAATGAGCTGCAGCACCGCTTGGTACACTAAAAAGCTTCCGAGTACATTTGATCTATTTGATTTTTGACAAGGCAGTGCTCTCGGAGGATGGGAAGACAGGGGGAACCTGACCATGTCCCCCAGCACATGCACGCTCCCATTGGCATCTAAGTTTTAAGGTTTTTTTTCTCCTCAGGTCTCATTACCGTCAGTTTTATTTGTGGTTCCTTAAGCTCAGTAAGTTTAAATTTTATTTTAAATCTGTCCTCTTCATCCAAGAGCTTCTGCTTCTGCAGGCAGCCCCCCTTTTCGCCGGAGGGTTTTACCCACTTCTGTCAAATCAGTCTGGCTATCGCCTCTATTTCAAACACAGACACCACTTTAGAAACCAAATCAAACCAGTAGGATCAAAAGAAGCAGTATTGCTGACGGATCAAATGCATGTTAATTTCAACCGCAGTTTATCAATTTTTTGAATCTATATTGACCAAAAAAAAGTCACATATGATTTCCTTATTCCCTTTGTTTCCGAGTTGCTTGAGCATGTTGATCCAAGTCAGCTTTTAACTCCGCTTTGTCACCGTGACCTTTTTTGATCCCAGCCCATTTGCTCTCAGATTAAGTCATGCTACAGAAGCTGCTTTGCTCCAGGTTATGGTTTTCACGCTCTCGGTTAAATGAAATCTTTCTATGCCACCAGCTGGGACAACTGGTGCCTGATAAACAGTGGGGCCGGAGGTGGTAAACCACAACACCCTCTTCCTGACACAACCCTTCTCTGAGTAAATATGGGGCTGCTGTGGGAACTGGGGAGAGGAACCGGAGGAGGGCATGGGGAAGAGCTTCCTTGCAATTAGAGATACTGCTGGGAAGGCATAAAGCAGACTCTCACCTTCACCTGTCTCCCGTTCCTCCCAAACTGGGACAAATTTGTGTTGAAGGCTAGGTAGTGCCTAGCCTAACCTCTCTTCTCCTCATCCCTGCTCCGCTGTCTCGGGAAGGGTATTACACCGGCAGAGCTAAAAGGCCTCCGTGCCATGCTCCCCGCTTTGGGTTTTCTTTAGCATATCCAGAGGCATCCTCAAAAAAAAAAAGGATGACCGTTGGAAACATTTCCCTATGCGTAAACAGCTGGAAAAGTAGTGAAATGTACCGCTGTTAAGAACTGAAATACACATATCTGGGAAAAGAAGATTCCAGCATGTGGGCTAAATAACAGGGTAGCAGGGACCACATGCAATCATGTTCTGAGCATAACATATAATACGTAATCATTAGTGCACCGGTGCACCACTTAGAGCTATAATAAGCCAAATGCATCCCAGTGCTACTCTATTTGCTTCAGTGAGGTAAGAAAATCACAGAGTAATCGAATAATTCAGGTCAGAAGGGACCTCCAGAGGTCATCTAGTCCAAAACATGTCTGATCAGATGGGCTTGTTCAGGGCCGTGTCCCGTTAAGTCTTGAACACCTCCACGGAGGGAGATCCCGCAGCCTCTCTGGGCAGCCTGCTCCAGTGCTTGACCATCCTCACGGTAAACAATTTTTTCCTAATACCTAGTGGGAATTTCCCATGTTCCAACTCAGGCCCCTTGGCCTGTTGCTGTGCTCCTGCCAGAGGGTCAGCTCCAGCTTCTCCGAGTCCTCCAACTGGGAGCTATCCTGGCGCCCGTAAAAGATGACAGACTCCTCGTGCCCAGATCTGCCAAGTGCTCAGGAAATGGCAGAGGCCGGCTGCGGCACACGAGGGCAGAGGACGCGCTCGGTAGGAAAGCGTTCCCGCTCCGGGAACACCGAGGTCTCAACCCTGGTCTGCAGCTCAGCCACCGGTCAGGACTCAACCTCTTCATCTTTACGGCTCACTGCAAGGATCGCTTCTGAACACTGGCTGCTTTGGAAAGACATTTGCTTATCTGCCTCCCACCTCCATTAAATCCTTTTAAATTCCATTAGATACAGTATTCTTTCATTCTGCAAACACTTTCTAAATCACGTTACATAGGGCCGCATGTTCTAAAAATCAGTCCGAAAGTTCCCCTCCTTTCCGCTGTGACCTACCCGGGTTTAGCAAAACTTAATTTGATGTGGAGGCAACTTCTGAACGCCAAGAGCTGCACCTGTGCTGTTGGCCAGGTGGAATGCACCTCCAGTAAAGTAGGAGATGCACTTCTTCACATTTCCTGCTCAGTTTGTTAAACAGGTTATATCTATTTTTAAAAGCATTGTATTACAAACTTTCAGGGAACAACACAGGCTTTTTTCAACAAAATTAAGCCGAGCTGAAAAAAAAAAAGAAAGAAATAATGCATTAATCTCGGTGTCAAGAAACAAAGTCTGTAATGTCCGAACACGCTGCACAGAATGGGAGAGGGGAAAGTTTATTGGCTCATGGAATGCAATTTTTCACTCCTTTAAAACGTTCTGGGTTGTCACTTCCTATTAATTTTTTACTTTTTGTTACGTAATATATGAACCGCATAGCTTAAAATCATTCTTGTCCTGGCAGTTTACAAAAGACGTGCAGTAATTTAATTTAATTCCATTTCTGATAGCTTAAGAAAAACAACGGTGGCGACCCCAGCAAGGGCTGGTGATCATTAACTGATGTTCCCACTCTGATGGATTTTTTTTAGATGACACAGAAACATTCCTTTGTCTACTCTCCTTTGGAGAAGAGGATCTGGTTGCTCATTTTTTAGGCGTCACTTTTTGTTCTGCACAATGCAGAACACCATGCAAGCCTCCTCATTTTACAGTTGTGTTAATCTCCTCTGATGCATACGCCAATTTGAGGTGTACTCCCCAGATCTATCACTGACAGCAGAGCAGACTTTGCCCAGGTGATGATGCTCTTACAAGCCTGTCTATATTCCCCGCATGTCTGCCTTACCTTTTCAATATTCAAATTCTCAGGGAAACCCTAGCAAACAAGGAAGTTGTCGTTCAGCCTTAGAAAAATAAAGTTGGGGTTTTTTTCTTTTGCACAAATGCTCTAGGCACCCTGGAAATCATAACACAGCAGAGCCAGGAAAGAGTCTGAAGTTGCCCAACCTATGCATGGTAAAATTACAAGAAAAATTACTCTGGGACAAAGGCATGACGACTCTAGCCCGCTTATTCTGGCTGCAGAACAAATGCTGTTGTCATCCAGTGTTTAACTTATGAGGCAATAACGATTGCTTGTGATTTTGATCCTGCAAGAGCTAAAATAATATCCTGCATTTTAGACTTGAGAGCGAAACCGTTTCTGAAGGACTCTTCTGTACATAGTGATACAATAAACTTTTGTACACTATAAAAATCCAACTATTGAATAATATTCCATTCTGATTTGTAAAATATATGTAGTTTAAAAATCTTGGGAGTCTGGGGAGGTCCTTGCCGACTGGAAGGTAGCTAACGTTAATCCAGTCTACAAAAAGGGCATGAGGGAAGACCCAGGGAACTACAGACCTGTTAGTCTAACCTCAGTTCCTGGAAAAATTATGGAGAAGATTATACTGGGTACTATTGAAAGGCATTTAAAGAACAATGCAATCATCAGGCACAGTCAACATGGGTACACAAAGGGCAAGTCCTGTTTAACTAATCTGATATCCTTCTATGATAAGGTCACCTGCCTAGTGGATGAAGGGAAGGCGGTGGGTGTAGTTTTTCTGGGTTTTAGTAAGGCTTTTGATACTGTCCCTCACAGCATCCTTCTGGACAAGTTGTCCAACTGTGGGATGAGAGGGTTCACAGTGCGCTGGGTGAAGAACTGGCTGAGGGGCAGAGCTCAAAGGGTTGTAGTGAATGGGGCTACATCTGGCTGGCGACCGGTCACCAGCGGTGTTCCTCAGGGTTCACTTCTAGGGCCAGTCCTGTTCAATATATCTATCAACGATCTGGATGCAGGAGTTGAATGCACCATCAGCAAGTTTGCTGATGATACCAAACTGGGAGGTACTGTTGCCTCTCTTGAGGGACAGGAGGCCTTGCAGAGGGATCTAGAGAGATTGGCGCATTGGGCTATGATTAACGGGATGAAATTTAACAAGTCCAAATGCCGGATTCTGCACCTAGGATGGAGTAACGCCGGGCACAAGTATAAATTGGGAGAGGAGTGGCTGGAGAGCAGCCCTGCAGAAAGGGATCTGGGGGTGCTGGTCGACAGCAGGCTCAATATGAGTCAGCAGTGTGCCCGGGCAGCCAAGAGGGCAAACCGCACCCTGGGGTGCATCAAACACGGCATAACCAGCCGGTCAAAAGAGGCGATTATCCCGCTGTATTCAGCATTGGTGTAGCCTCATCTGGAGTACTGTGTGCAGCTCTGGGCCCCACAATTTAAGAAGGATGTGAAGGTCCCTGAATGTGTCCAGAGGAGGGCAACAAAGCTGGTGAAAGGGCTGGAAGGAATGTCCTATGAGGAGCAGCTGAGGACCTCATAGGCTTGTCTGGTTTGGAGAAAAGGAGGCTGAGGGGCGACCTCATTGCTCTCCACAGCTTCCTGAGGAGGGGAAGTGGAGAGGGAGGTGCTGAGCTCTTCTCCCTGGTATCCAGTGACAGGATGCGTGGAAATGGTTCAAAGCTGTGCCAGGGGAGGTTTAGACTGGACATTAGGAAGCATTTCTTTACCGAGAGGGTGGTCAAACACCGGGACAGGTTTCCTAGAGGTCCTGGGTCGATGCCCCAGGCCTGTCAGTGTTTAAGAGGCATTTGGACAATGCCCTTAACAACATGCTTTAACTTTTGGTCAGCACCGAGTTGGTCAGGCAGTTGGACTAGATGATCGTTGTAGGTCCCTTCCAACTGAAATAGTCTATTCTAAACACTTACTAATAATTTCCCCCCCAAAATGCCATTTTTATGCCCAAGAGCCAATGAGACTTGCCACAAAAAATGAACCACAAGGGTTGGTTTTCTTACAAAAACGTGTGAGCACCTTTCTTTCCCAGTCCGAGGGAATAAATCCACACTCATTCAAATGACCCAGCACAAAACTGTTAATGCAATGATCTGATCAATTTATGTACAGAAAAGAACAGAAATCAGTCCCACAGTGATCTGAGGAACTTCAAAAAAATTCCCGAGTCATAGCTTGTCCCAAAACACAGGAACAAGAAACAAAGCAAAGGCCAAGTCTTTCACTCTACTACACAAGTTAAGAATAGCTAAGAAAGCCAAGTAAGCAAAGCCAAAGCCAGAGCTATGGTGGCAGGAAGACAGAGGTTGAAGGGAGTTAAAGGCATGTCTTCATATGGATATTAAGTTCCTACCACAGCAACAGGGAGAAAAGGGACCATTGTTTTCTGGAAAACTGGAAGCTAGAAGACGTGCGAGTTAAGCTCACGACAGAGGGACTTGTAGTTGCACAAGAGAGAGAAGCTGAAATTGTAGTAAGGGGAGAAACACAACCTCACAGGTGAATGTTTTCAAACGTCTAATCCCTGCAGATCCCAGCCAACACAAAGAAAATGCCACAGGGGAAGAGTATGTCCTGCAACTTCCCTTACTCTTCAACCTGGGTGAATACTCAGCCGTGCACGATGTCATTTTGGGTTTACACCACCACACATGAGATCAGAAGCTCAACATCTTGCTTTGATTTTAGATGAGAAAGATGGTGTGCTGGTTTTGGCTGGGATAGAGTAATTTTCTCCATAGTAGCTAGTATGGGGCTGTGTTTTGGATTTGTGCTGAAAACAGTGGGGTTAAACCAGGACAGACGTAGCAACTGGACTAGTAACATAAACATCCTCAGAAGCAGCAGTGTCAGGAGTAGAAAAGAGAAGCCTTTCCCTGAAGCTGAGGTGAGCCTGGTTCTCATGTACGCTGGGGCCACTTGACATCATTCTAGATAAAACGGGGTTTACAAGGGAATGAATGTATAAATTAGCCCTGCTTGAAGGGTCCTTGCTGACAGGCAGAGTGGGTTTGAGGTGGAGTTAACTTCATCTGTCCTAAGCCACCTGCATGGGCTCTCTCTGAAGTCCCTGGCAGTAGATAGGTGCCTGTCAGAGAGACATGGATCCACACTGCCATCGCAGCCAAAGTCCAGCTCTGTTGAAAGCAGAGTGGTCTGGGACAGCAGAACTGGTTGTTGGAGATCCCAGCCAGAGCCCACAGCAGCTTCAGCAGGGTTACCCACCCAGCCTGCCCCTTCCACTGCCCCTCTGGGAAGGGGTGCCTATGTGTTTCAGGAAGCTCCTTTTCCTCCTCTTCTTCCCCGGGGCTCAGACTCAGACCTAGAAGCCCCCAGGCTGTGCTCCTCTCCTTCAACACTCACTCCAGCCTTCTGGTTATAGTGTGGCAGCACACTGAAAACTTCTGATGGGCCCCGGCCAAAATTTGCCAACACTAGTCCCTGGATTCAACAAGCTTTACACCAACCAAAGCGGCGTTATCAACAAAAGAATAGGTGAGCTCCCCACGTCAAGAAAACATGATGACCCAGACTTGGACTCAAGTCTCCTACCTCAGATTGGATTAGATCCCAGCTGATAGCTGCTTGGATTGACCTAGCTTTCCACCACCAAGAGAAATCTAGTCTGCAAGACCTCAAAGTGCTATGATGGGGGAAAACAGTCAAAAAAACTTTTTTTTTTCCTTTCTGCTGCCACGCTCTACAAAAAATAGATCATAATGTCATGTAGATGAGATTTGGATCTACAGTCATGCCCCTGTTCCTTGACTCGGAAGCACTTTTCCGTGTCCCAAAGTGAGCTCTGGCTACAGCCCGACACCATAGCAGAGTGTGGCTCACCCACATCCAGACCCTTTCTCTCTCTTTTCTCTCTCTTTTCCCTCCCGAGGAGAGGAGAGGACATCTTGGCACAGAGGTTGAACGGGAGCTGTAGCATACTCCATACCCAATGCTGCTGTCCAAACAAGCCTACTGCCTGCTTTCCCCTCTCCCTCTTCCCTGCCACTGCTTCTGTGTGTCACCTGCAAGTCAGAGGGCACCAAGGAGGCAGAGAGCGGGCAGAGAGCCACCACATCAGTAAATGTGCCTGCAGACGCCATTTTATCCTGCTGGGGCATTAGCAGATCAACAACCAGCCTGTTCCCATTGAGCTTTGACACATATCCAAGGGTACGCCTAACTCTAGCAGTTATTTTTTCCTTTTTTTTCTTTTTTTTAAATGTCTATAAGGTGATTACATCCGGGTTTGTGTCCACATGGCAAAACCAAAGAGCATTCACCATAAGAATAATGACGTAAATATAGCTTCTTACCCTCCAGTGATTGCCCGTCTGGCAAAAAGGTTTAGAAAATGTAACAATAGTTTTGAAATAAATATGAGGAAAGTAAAGACCAGCAGTGTACTTTCCACATCAATGGCAAATATACTACTGATGTGGAAAGTAAACAGCTTCGAACAAGAGGAGAAGCCGTGGTGGATAACTTTACCCCTGTGAGCTGCAGGCTCGAATGCCAGTGCATTAAGACCGAGGTAGAAAATCCCAAGTTCATCACCTCGCATTGCAAAACCAGCTATTAAAAGCTGTATCGTCCGTGGCCGGATAAGAACAGGAGGCCAGCTGAAATTCAGAGGATTAAAAAACCTTGCTACGTATTTCAAAAGCTTACCTCCCTGTATGAATATGGAGCGGGCGGTATGGTCGGCACACCTGTATACTACAAGCATTGCTCAAAACGACCATCCGGCAAGGCTATTTTGGGGGGGCAGGGGGGGTGTCTGCATGCAGAAAGAGACGCAAACCTGAAACTACTGAGAAAACGCTAAGGAAGCATCTGCCGAGCTGCTGCCGCCCCCTCCCGCGCCCCGCGACGCCCACCGCCGGGGGAAGGAGAAACTAAAGCCCAGTTACAGCTCGCGTCGCCGTTTCTTTGTTTTCGGGACTGTTTTTATTGCTACCCCGGGGAGCGCCGCCGCAGGGCTGCGGGGCTGGGGTCCGCCGCGGGGGCAGCGCTCCCCTCCCCGCCGTGCCGCCCGCCACCGCTCGGGCGCGGCCGGGGGGACCCCGCGGAGGCGCCGCGGGGCCGGGCGGGGCGGGGGGCGGCCCCGGGGGCGCCGGGAGCTCCCTCTGCTGATTGGGCTGCGCGACCCGGGGCGGCCTCCGCCGCCCCGCTCCGCCCGCCGCCGCCGCCGCCGCCGCCGCCGCCGCCGCCGCCGGGTCTCCGCCGCTCCCGGGCTGCCGCCGCCGCCGCGGCTCCGTGCCGCCTGCCCGCCCGCTGCCTGCCCGCTGCCTGCTGCCGGGCCCATGGCGAGCACGTCGGCGGAGATCATCGCCTTCCTGCTGACCATCTCGGGCTGGGTGCTGGTCTCCTCCACGCTGCCCACCGACTACTGGAAGGTGTCCACCATCGACGGCACGGTCATCACCACCGCCACCTTCTGGGCCAACCTCTGGAAGACCTGCGTGACCGACTCCACCGGCGTCTCCAACTGCAAGGACTTCCCATCCATGCTGGCGCTGGACGGTCAGGCTCCCGCCGACCCCCATCCCAATCCCGCCCCCACCCCCCCCACCCCCCCGTGCCGGTCTGTGGGAGTCGGGGGCTCCGGGGCTCCTCCCGGGCCGGCCCCGGAGCCGGCGGGGACCGGCGCTGCGCCTCGGCGGGGCTGGCGGGCAGCGGGGGGTCGGGGCGCGCCGAGCGGGGCCGGGGGGGGGCGGCGGGGACCCCGGCGGGGGAAGCGACCACGCGGGCTCGTGGGCAAGTGCCCTCGTGTCCCCTAGCAGGAGGCAGCGCGCTGCTTGTGCACACCCGTGGAAGTGTTTTTTTTCCCCTGAAACCCGCCGGTTTAGATTATGTGTGGTGGCTAAGTGTCTGTTTTGGCCGCTGTCGCCACCTGCTTTTTTTCCCCCATCGGAAGGCTCCGTGCGTGTGGATTTGACACAAGAAGAATGCAGGCAAATTTTTCTTGCCGATTTATTTTCCGACTGTCGTGACATTCCTCTTTTTTATGGTTTTGCCAGCCGTGCAACGGTTGGTGGAGAAGAACAAGCCTTTGCGTCATTTTGTTTTAATTAATGTTCCTTTGCTTTTTTTGCTAAGCGGTTATTAACTTGGATGTAATTGCTTCACTGATAAATGACAGTGTAAAAGCTCGGGGCAGTGAGGGATGCAAAGGTATGCAAAAGTGATGCATAGCTCGGCGTAGTTTTAGGGCAGTGTTAACTTCGAAGCAAAGCTGAGAGTTTTGCTATAGTGCCTGACACCAAAGCCCGAGTTGGTGCTGCGTTTCTCCCCTGGTTAAGGGGAAACATTTTTGCCCTTTAAGGAAGCCCTACTGGGAAACTGGGTCACTGCGGGAAATCTTTACGACGAAACTTTTAGTTGATTATGGCCGGTAGAAACAGGGCGAGTGGGGATGGCATCGGTCTATAGCCTCTGGAGTGGCTGTAAAGAAAGGGAGGAAGGGTTTTTAAAATGACGGCACCTTTTCCAAGTTTTTGTGGTCATAAACGAATAAACGATGCAGGGTCCCAGTGGTTTTGATACTCTCAGAAAGTCAGGTCTACTGTCCATGGTCTGGCCAGATGTTCCCTTTGCACTGGAGACTGGGAGTGGATTTTGGGGTGAAAGGTTTGTTTAAAAGGAAAAGAAAGTCTGTTAATCAAATCACTAACAGAGATTAATATTATCATAAGAGGGATGAATATTATCATGAAGCTAATTAATACCAATATCAGAAAACCTTTAACCTCTGTATGTACAGGGGGCTAAAAGAGGTCAAGGTACTAAAAAGAGGTAACGCAGGCAACCCTTAAGCGTCACCGTTGAGGGATGCTTCCGTCAGGTGGAGAAGTACCGTTCCCCGGACCTTATTTTAGCCCAGCCCCATGGGGGCAGAGGGGTTTGCCGGTTCCTCTGAAGGGGTGGGAGAGCTGGCTCAACTCTGTTGGCGTCAGTGACCCTATGGCCAAGTGTAGCAGCCGAGAATGTGGTTTCCAGGCTTGGGCAAGGAGCTGTGGGCTGTGTGCAGGCCGGCAGAGAGTGATCGCCAGCGCGTAACCTTTCGGAGCCACCGAATCTATTGTTTAGCTGTTCTTTTAGTTCTGGGTTAATCTGTTTTCAGAATAAGAAGAGCGTAGTTACAAACAAAGTGTGCAGAATTGGGAACATTGAAAGTTCCAAAAAGAAGAAGAAACACGACAGCAAAGTCCTTACCACCCCTTCCTCCAAACTCAAGTCTGGGAAACCTTGTGCATTGGGTCACACGTTCCACTTGCCCAAGGAATGAGTTTCTGAGGCACCTGCTGCACAGTGAAACAGCCATCCGAGCACTAACTCATTTTGGACAGAAGTGAATCCGAAATGCACATCTGGAAGGGCCTTATCCCATCCTCCTGGCCAGACAGTTTATCAGTAGTGGAAGGAAGCTTGGCTTCATTGTTTCTCAATAACATCTCTAAATGCTATGGGGCCAGATCCTGCTACCCAGGCACAATGTGGATGAAAAGCAGGCTGGAGAGAGAGTAACGTAACCCCCACAGCACAGGCCAGGCAAGCCGGGACGGGGCGGAGGGGAAGCCACCACAACCAGAGGTGCTTTTGGTAGCTAGCCTGGCCCAGACTCCCCTCCTTGCGGTTACGGGCTCTGCTGGGAACCCGTTACCTCCTGGCAGCGGGTGGGTACGTCCCCTTTTCGCCCTAACCCTTCCCTGGTGCAGGAGCGTACTTCGGGGTTGCAGTGTGTCACGCATAGCTTAGAAAGGTTTGTATGTCAGCATGAAGCCGAATCTGCCTCGGCCCTCAAGTAGCCTCTCCCTTCCACTTTGCACAGACTTATGTGGCTAAGCTGGATCCCATTCCCTGTGACCGGGAACATGGGAACTTCCTCACTCCATCCTCAGGTGGGGGACTTCGAAGACTCAAAAAAGGGCAGATCTGGCTTCCCGTTTTCCCTGAAGTGTTTGTGAGCAGAAACAATAACCCTATTGACATACATGTAGGGATAACGTGTTGCTGTCCTTGAAATGGTGGGGCAGGACTGGGAAATTACTAGAACTCTTTTCGTTGTCCCAGGGAAAGGTGGCTCCACTCCACTCCTTCCTCACGTAACTGGAGAGGATTTGTCTTGCAGAGCAGTTCCTCTTCTACGGAAATGGTTTTTTGTCAAATCGGAAACCTCTGAGTTTTGCCGGACTTCTTGTCCGGAGAGACCGCTCAGGTCCACCAGAGGATCAGAGGCAAAACAAGGGGGTAAGAAATCGGGGTATCACCATGCTGTTGCCGGGGCACTCCTGTGGGGTGCAGAAGTCCTTCCTTCTTCAGAAGCAATGTCATAGTTCGGGTCAGGAGTGATCCAGAGATGGTTCCCCGTTACCCTTGTTTTGGTTTGCATCACGAAGTGGTCTTGGACTGTGTCCCCCAGATTGCCGTAGGGTGGCACAGCAAAGGGGCTCCCCCAGTGGCTTTCAGGCCATCACTCCACACGAGCGGCTGCCAGGGAAAATTGCACGTGATGCCCTTCCACCCTTATGCATTCCTGTACAAGAAATCAGTTTGGCCAGCCCTCGTTAAGGGCTCAGCCTCACGTTCTGTATGCAAGCAAAACTATTCTTGATGTCTGCGTGACGGACAATCATTCTGGGTTTACTTTTGTGTGCTACTGGTCATACATAGAAACTTAGTGATGAAACCACCTCCCCAAAAGAGGACGTATCAGTTACCGTGTTTTCAACGGTGGATCTGATGACCTTTTGCAAGAACAGAGCTGAACAAAAATTTACTTATGAGCTAAAAGAGGGTATTAGAGCTTAGAAAAACATACAAAAGCAATGGGTGTGTACTTTTAGAAGGAATCTGCGCTCTATCTGTAAGGCAACCTCTTATACTTCACGTGATGCGGACTGCAAGATGTCACCAGAGGCATTTATTGTGAAAGTGACAGTCCCCAGAACTTTGCATATGTTTTTTTTCTGAGCGTCACATGATATGAATATATGAATTCCTCCTAACTCTTTGTGAGCATGAGAGGCAAGCGTGAGAGCAGTGAGGCAAGAAAGATGAAGATCTAACAAGATTAATTTGAATGCAAGACAAAACACATTTGTTTAAAAAAAAAAAAACAACCACCTTGAAATAGGTTTCTCTTGGAATGCTGCTAAACATGACTTTATGAGTAATGCATGTTTGTCTGCTTGTCTGTTTAAAACATACGGCTTTTTGTTGCTTGGGAGCTTCATTTGGGTGGTCACCGTGTACATGGCAAGCTTCCTACAGGAGCTGGTGCAAATGCAAATGATAAATATTTGGAAAGGGGACAGCCTTTGGTCTTGAGTGGAGGAGTGCGAAGAAACAGGCAGCTCCCCCTTACGCTTCTCTGCATTATAAGCCTTGGTAAGCAATGTAACGTTCTTGCTTTCTAGGAAGCAAAGAAAAAGTTTAATTACTCTTACAGCCAGATGCTATACGTAGTTTTAACGTAGGGTCCAAGCAATAGGAGGCTGGATTTGGTGAAAAGGTTGATTTCACCCTTTCATGCTTCCTAATGCTCCAGTCAACCTAGTGGGACTAACAGAGTCTTCTGCTCTTCTACATTACTGCTGTAGATTGTGAATTTTTTTCATATACTTTGTTTCAAAAATGTGTGCCAGTTGGATGATTGCTGTGGTGAACTGACACAAGTCCTGCTGTGGCTGGCCTGCCCAATTCGGTGAAATATTTAGTGAGGAAGGTTATTCATTCAGCAGAACTGAGCAATCCTCCAGCTCATGCTGTTTATAATTGAAAATGATTTCTGGGTGAGTGAGTTAATTATTTCTTGCTGTCTCACTACCCTCTACCTATTCTAAAACTGTGTATTGACCTTCAGGAACAGCTGAATTTCAGCCATATGGTTCCTAACATATGCTGGTTATTTTGGTTGGGGTGAACATTTACTGTTTCTCTTAGGAGGTTCAGACATAAATAAAAGTTTAGAGGACCTCTGGGTAAATATGTTCATGGTTCAGCACTTTAATGTGTCAATTAGCTAGTAACGGTGTCTATAAATTGGACCTGTCAAAAATAATAGCTTCCTTGCCAGTCTTCATCTCCCGCTTTACCTGTGTGCCTCAAGAAATACA
The DNA here is from genome assembly GCF_965638725.1 of Aptenodytes patagonicus. Lineage (NCBI taxonomy): Eukaryota > Metazoa > Chordata > Aves > Sphenisciformes > Spheniscidae > Aptenodytes > Aptenodytes patagonicus. The sequence goes on along the minus strand of NC_134949.1, from coordinate 168,590,139 downwards.
TTACACGCCACCAAAAGTAGTAAAAGCCAACTTTTCCATGCCTATAGCAAAAATTAACAAAGCAAGACTGCTTTCTTCAGACTTGGGTCTTATAAACTAAGAACCACCTTTTGAAATCTTCATAAAGCCCTTTTCCTACTGACGTCCCTTGGGTTTTGCCCGAGTGAAGAAAAAGGAGTAAGAACAGGGGTTTTGACTCAAAAGCAGAGGTGTACCTATCACTGGAGTTTGAACTGAACTGTTTGGGAGTACGGTTTTATGTCACTCTTGAGGGAATTTTACTCTGCCCAGTTGGATGGGAAAGGTGGTCATCTCGCCTGAATTTAGGTAACCGCAATCTGGCTGTTCACTCTGAGTCACCCTAGGCTCTCCGCCTCGTTTATCATGAATGGAGAAAAGGAGGTTTCTCCAGGGGGCGGCTCATCTTCTACCATAGGAGTCGACCTTATAGTTCAGACTTAACAGACCTAATGATGATGATAAACACTTCAACGGGCAGAAATTACTCTCTCTTTCTTATATTCCAACATGAGAGGCGTACGACAGTTACAGTTATTTCATTGACTATCGCGTTTCTTTAGCAGATGGGCTACAGAAGCATGTTGCAAATGAAAGAAGTCCATATGCATGCCAACGGATGTAGATAAATGGCAGTAGGTTGCGTTCGCAGACGTGCAGCAGAGCACCTGAATTTGGCAGGACTGATAAAACGGGGTGTTACGCGGTACAGGTTGCTTCTTGTGTGCTGCTTGTTGCTCAAAGCTGTGAATCAATGGGGTTTTTAAAAATACTGTTCAAACACAGAGCGGTCATCCTGGAGCTGATATGCCTCCAGCAGCGGCCAAAATGGGTGACAGTAAGGAGAGCAGAGGGCGGCCAAGCATCAGTGATAGCCATCTGCAGCTCAAGGACCTGCCACCCAGACACAGATTTCTCTTTCATGAATGTATCCAGTCTCTTTTTGAATCTCTGTAAGCCTTTAGCATCCACGTATCCTGTGGAAAGGAGTTCCACAACTTCGTTATATGAACAAGCGCACTTTTTGGTTTGATTCTGCTGCCTTCTGTTTTCATTAGATGTCCTCTAGTTCCTGTTTTAATATATTAATTTCCTATATATTGAAGACTTTTATGCAGGTGGGGGTTTTTTTTGTTTATTTGTTATTATGTAAAATTTGGTGTAATAGGCAGTGGAAACGTGGTTTAGCTCTGAACATTTCCATCCACTGGAGATCAAAGCGAAAAGAATGAATGCCCTAACAGTGGCGGTACATTTTCATTTTAAATGAGATGTAACAACAGGTTGTGAAGAAAAACATCTTGTGATGGTTATTCAGCTGTGTAAGATTACAGTGCTCCAGCCTGTAAACGGTGATATGAGATAATCACAGTCTTTCAATTACAAGGTATTCTTGGAAGGGAGAAGAGGCCAAGCAACCCGTTGTCCTGCCCAAAAGGCCCTGCCCCTGGGAGGTCCAGCTCAGAGCAGCCTCAGCCAGCACAGCAAAATTGTATGTGGCTAAAGCCAGCCACGTTTGTCCAGGCTTAAGTATGGCAGTAGTTTGTTTTATCTCAAAGGGTTACTACTGTCCATGAAGCTGAGCACATGTTTGACTTCCTTGCAGAACGAGGGCCTTCTTGGATCCAAATCAAATCGGTGGCATGTCCAGGCAGCCCCAGGACCCCAGCCAGGGTCAGTGCTGCCAATCTGCTGCCAGTCGTCTTACATCTGCGGCACACACGCACGACAAGACTGACACATAAGACTTGCTTTGTGTGCACAGAGTGGCTCTGCAACCTCTGACAGCCGCTGCACAGACCACGTGGAGTTGCTCTTCAAAACCTCATGGGTACAACCTCTTGCAGATACTGTACCCAGTGCCACGGGATTATTTTTTGCAGCCCTGAATACCATAGTATGTTTCTTAGGAGCTGGGCTCAGGTGATGATGCCCTGTGAAGGGCATACATCACCTAGGAGAATACACTCAATGGTAAGGTGACATTACTCCAGCCAAGGTCTGAGTCGGTTTGCAATAGTGAATGCCTAACGCTGCGCAGAGGGAGAGGAGCTGCAGCGAAACCCGTTGTGGTCCCAGTTCTCACGCTAGCCTTACTCTTTCTCACTGCAGGTTACATCCAAGCCTGCAGAGGACTGATGATCTCCGCCGTCTGCCTGGGCTTCTTCGGTGCCGTTTTTGGACTGGTTGGGATGAAGTGTACAAAAGTCGGAGGCTCCGATCAGACTAAAGCAAAAATAGCTTGTTTAGCTGGACTGATTTTCATACTCTCTGGTAAATATACCTTATTTCTCTAAGTTTGGGTATTTGAAGTCATACCAGAGCTGCTTCTTTTCCGCAGAAGTCCACACACAATTCTCCATGACTTCATTGGCTTCAGGGTCAGGCCCAAAGCTCTTCTGCTGGCTCCACTGAATGGTTTGTCTTATGCTTTTCAGGGTTGTGCTCTATGACTAGTTGTTCCCTGTATGCAAACAGGATTACGTCTGAGTTCTTTGATCCTTCTTTTGTTGCACAAAAGTAAGTACTTTCCTATACCCATAAAACTTTCAAAGAAGTAGACCTTAAGTTTCATACTGCGCACCAGAAGCCATTTAAACAGAGAGCAGGTGCTTCTCCTGTCGGGCAGAGGAGAGTGGGCTGCAGTTTTATTTATTCATATTTTCCAACTGTAGTAACCGTGTGCTGAAATTTAATGAACGAACACCTCCCCAGTGGGGAGGTGATTGCTCTGTAATCTTTGTGCCCAGGCTTATGGCGGCTCGGCAGGGTTCTGCCCCGCTTGCAGCAGAGCAAGTGGGGTTAATCAGGAGTGAAGCTCGCGTTTATGAGGGATGCAGCAAAAGGATTTCACGAGACAGAGGCATTCATTAGGCACATCATTCGATAGGAAAGGAAGAAAATTATTTCCTCAAGCTCTTGGTAGAAGGTGGTTTCCATAAAGGTGTCGAGCACTGTGCAATCTTGACTCCTCTTGAAGAGAGGTTTTGGCAGGCTCTGTGGACTTCTTGCTGACAGACTTTCAAATCCAGATGACTGAAATTTGGATCATAAGCCCTATCGTCACCCGCGATCATATAAGCACTAACATAAATGCTTTGACTATACATGTAATTAAATTTAAGGGAGCGAGTGTTTATAGAATGGCAGGATCCGTACCAGAAATAACGAGCATCCCTAAAGACTCCCTTTAAAGCTGTGCAAGTCCTCAGGACCTACAAAGGCAGCAATTCACGAACCAGTGCTTGGATTTTGGATTCACATCTTATCCACCAAGTCTGAAAACATTGGCTGTAAATTACACCATCATAAACTTCCTTGGTTTGGCTTCTTACCTAATGTAAAATTATCTTTAAAGACAAGAATTTCAAAGTTTTCTTGGTGGTGATTCCAGAATATGTCAAGCATTGGGTATAAATTTCCCTGAGACCCAAGTAAGGTCTCAGTAAGGAACCCTGAGCCTTTCTATTTCTTCTTGATAGAAAGAAAATAGTCTGAATAAATAACATTAACTGGATGCACATTTGCAGTAGGGCTGACACTGCTTCTCCTGTCTCGAAAACAAGTTCATATTAGTTTCCTCCATAATTCTGCTATAGTTTCTGCTTGTTTGATACGGTGAGGACAGGATTCAAAGGCCTCCAAAAGAAACAAGGATGTGAGGTACCGTGAAGAAAATGGAGCCTGGCTATATAGCCAGAAGTTAATTATTCATCAGGCTTACTGTTCCTAGTGAAAAATACCATGGTTGTTGCCAGAAGTTGCTTTTCTACACTGTATTCCTACACTGTTCTGCTGCAAAAGGGCAGGCAGACCTCACAGCAGAGTTTTACTGCGAGCAAATGAGAAGTTCAGTTTAAATATTGAAATAAAGGTAGTAAAACATCCTCTGCAGAAATTACCTTTTTCCTGAACAACCAGCATAGCTCAACTGCATGCACACATAATCGCGACTACAAAGATAAAGGCAGAGGGGAGAGCCAGAAGTTGTAATTTGAGTTGCGCACGGTGTAGCTCATGCAATGACCTTGTGTCAGATTAAGCTAATGGTGGCATTCGACTCCTTTCTCTCTCAACCAATGTAAAATACGTTGGAGTAATGTATTTCGTTGCCTTCTCTGAACTCTTACTCTGATATGCATTGCAGAAGCTTTGCGGGTGTAGTGTGGAAAATTTGGCATTGGCTCTTCACTGAGAGAGGGTGCTGCTTTGGGTTTCCACCTTTCACCTTTTGCCGCACATTTCTCTCCTGAAGTTATTCTGGCGGTATCAAAGACAGGCTTGAGATACCATTCGCAGAAAGTGAACTACACGAAATGTTTAGCATCATCAAACTTCTGGTTTGAATTTATGTACCTAACTGAGGCATGGCAGGCGCCACGAGGACACCGTGAAACCTACCTTACTTAGAAAGAAAGCTTAGGCTGGATGCCTAAAGTGCAACAGTTTGCATTGCCAATTTAAAACAGCTCCAAAGGAATTGTTTGACCCTGTGTAATAACACGTGCAGAGTCTTTGGGACAGCATGGGACACCTCGGTGCTGGCAGCCAAGATGGATTTCATTTTTCTTCAGACACCTCTAATAGGAGAAAACCTGTGCTTCTGCTTTGCTGTCTTGCTAACGTTGCTCCCGCAGCTTCTCTTAGGAAACTATTTTGTCACTTTACTACTTTTAATTAAAAAAACCCAAACCCTTATAGTTTACCCTTTTTGTCCCTTGCCACAGTTTGAACTCCATAATCATGATCATTCTTACTGATGAGTTAGTTTACCCAAATTATCTGACTAACTTCCCGTTCTTTTTTATAGAGAATTGTTTCCCTTCATCTTTCTTGTCTCTGAATGGATCATGCTCAGTTCACACAGGCCCTCTTTCCACTGTCCCGCTGTGCCGTTTTTCATTTTCCAACAATCGTAAGAATTAGACATTAAAAATGTGCATTTCCCTTGGGTAGTTGTGTAGATCCATTGAGTAGGCAGGTATGTCCTTGACGTATGCTGACATCCAGTTGGCTAATGAAGCTTCTGCTGGTTTCCTTGGGAGTTTGCTTCATGGTCCTAATGTATGTAACAACTAGAATATTTTTTTTCTGTGCTGATATTATACTTTTTTCATTTCACTGAATTTTACCTCCCTGGATTACAGTAAAAAATCTGCTCCTAGCCTGCTTGGCCAGTGTAGTTGAAGGTGACTTTCAGTTCACTCCAGTTGAATTCTCTTAGTCTTCAGCGGTCACCACCTCTAGCCTCTTCATCAATGTCCCGCTCCCCCCCCGAGCTGCCAGCGATCTCTAAGTGATCCTTCAGCAGATTGATTTCACTGATTGGAGACAGTGGATACGCAGCCACAGACTTTGGAGAGTGACTGCTTTGGTTCTTGCAACCAAGAGTTCTAAGAACAGAAGAGTGTGTTTCCTGCAAAGACTTTAATGATAAAGAGGGAAGGGAAGAACAGCAAGTACAGAAATTTCTTCTAAAAAAGCCTTTCTCCTTTTTTTCTGGAGGTACCAATGTATGTAAGGGTTTTTTCATGTGGTAAGTTTTTTTTTACATGCTGGATTTTGATGGGAAGTTAGGGTTGGCTTCTTAAATGTTGAAAAGATGGATTGGATAAAAACCAGGGAGCCATACACAGGTTTATATGCAATTGAAAATTTGAAGTTTTCCTCATAAACACCAGTGTAAATCAAAAAGTCTTTTATCTGTTTAAAGATGTGGAGGAAAGACCAACTAGGCCAGCTCTGCAACTCATTAACCTAACAGCGTGGCAGTCACCTGAGAAGGGTCCGTATATACAATCTGTTTATACATGTTATACTAACAAATGTTGTTTAAAAAATACAGCCAATCCCAAGAACAAAGGCCGGACCCCATATCTTCTTTCCCAACTAGTAGGCAACAGTCAGGTAACCCTTTTCTACCCAATTAAACCCAATGTAATCTCGATTTCTTTTCTGTACAACTGGAGAGCTTCAGGAGGGGAGATGGCAATTGGTCTCCTTATCTCTCTCACATCAGCCTCTGGCCAGCCGCTTAATGTTGTTAGATGGAAATGTGGAAACAAACTTGTGTTTCCCACTTTCTAGGCAAATGGTCTTGGCGAGTAAGTTGTTACAGCAACAGCTTTCCTGGGTCTTGGTCCAGCTGTGTTCTCCAGCACCACGGTGGTCTGCACTGACTTTTGTGGGGAGCCTAACCCCGATCCACGTACCTTAGGTGTGCTCTGGCAGTACCTGCGGGGATGGAGGGATCCCCGGGATGGGGCTCACCTCACGTCGGAGTTAGTCCCATTGATCTGCCTTCACAGCTCGTTAAAGAGGCACTTTGAGGATGTGATGCAGCCTGCGTATTTTAGAAGTATACTTCGTGTGTATTTCTTGTGTGTTGACTATAACGGGATCCTAGGTGATGAGCTCTGATGTAGCTATCTGCTTCTAATCAGAGAATCCCCAGTCCTTGAACAGACAGAAATCTGCTCAAGTCTTGTAAAAACCGTAGCACGTGGTTGGAAATGTGAGCTAGAATTAAAGCTTTACATGTTTGGCACATTTTGAAGTCGAACAGGGCTGGCTGCAGAGTTTTCCAGGGTGAAAGGCAGCTGAGCTACGGTTTCCAGCAGTTTAATTTGGGGCTTGGGTGCCTAAGTCCCACACTGGGTATGGAGAATGTTTAGGGGAATTTGATCCTTTTTTAGCAAGGGATGATAAATAAGAACTCTGCTTAGGATGATGTGAACGGAAAATGAAAAAGAAGCCTCAAAGTTAGAGCACTAGCGGGGCCATGAAGAGTCAGGTGCAAGCCCTCACGAAGAGTCCTACCTCTGAGCTCTAATGGCTCCATCTCTTTTTGGCAATAAGTCCCCGAGTCAGATATGACTTGAACCCGGGTGTCCATAGCATCTAGCACTGATATCCTAAGTGTGGCTTTTTCTCCCTGTATGACTTTTTTTTTTTTCAAAAGTCTGTGCTTTACCTCTGGGTGGAATCTCAAGAAAACATGGAAAAGCCATTTTTTGTTCTCCAGTCAGCATTTGCCCCTTGTGACCTATTATAGAAGTCGCTATACCATTTTCTGGGTGTCCAGGCTCACTGGCAATTTTTGAGTGTTTCCACAGTGTCATCTTCGTAAAGACGAGTTTTGTAGAACAGCTTACAGGTGTTTTCAGTTAAGTATTTCAGCTAATGTTAAATTAGGATCTGTTCACATGGAATCAACTGCACAGTCTTTCAGTTGTACAGGCAGGCTGTCAAGCAGAGGCTTTCATTTGGCTGCCTCACCAGAGCTTACAATAAATAAACAAACTTCCTAACAAAGGCTTGAACAGCACAGCCACCTGACCCATAACTGCGGCTGGATGGGGGACAGGGGCCTGTGTTTTCGACACAGGATCCTAGTAGTCAGCAGGAGATAAAGGTTTCCTCAAGGAGGAACTGGAGCAGAGAAGAAGGAGCAGAAGACACTGTCCTAATAGTGAGGAATATGAGACCCTCGAGACTGTTGGGCCTGCGGTCTAATGCAGGTCATCCTGAAAGTGTTGTAAAGAGCGGCACCGCAGGCAAAGAGCTGGGGAACGGAGCAGACAAGTGGCAGCCATGGCTTGCTGCTCATCTTGAAGCTCCAGAGCTCAGGTTATGGGTGCTGAGCTCAAGCAGGGGGAGGAAAAGACTGTCTTCCCCATGCCCTTCTTTTCCTTCATTTACTACTGTTGCTTTAGAAACTTGGCCTTACCCTTGTGTGATAATGCTCCTAAAGCACCACCGTCGCCTCTCGGAGTCAAACTGAGCAGTTTCTGGCCGCAAACAAAAGGTGGCTGCCCCGGCTGGCCGAGGGGACCGTTGCTGGTGACCTGGAGCTGTGCCCAAGGGCTCGGAGGGGAGCGGTGTCTTCCAGCCTGAGTCCAGCCACAGGGACTAGAGAAGCAGAAAGTTGCCGGCACGTGCACGTGTGCATGGATACACACATGTACATCTGCATATGCATGCATGTATGTGCATACCTGTATATGCATACATCGGATACATCTGGATATGTTTATGCATATATTGCATGTGTGTGTGTACATATTGCATATGCATATTATATGTAAGCATAAAAACCTCATGTTTTAAGCAGGCTGGAGTGTGGATAGGGAGGGAGAGGGATGCTGAGAGCCAGAGGGGAGAGTTAAGGAGAGTTGTAGGCAGCAGCCTTAGTCGCCGGCTCAGTGAAAGCCCCAGTCCAGCTTGGGAGCCAGCGGGAACAAACCTGAAATGGTCCAAGAGGACAGGAGCTGTGCGCTGTAAACGGGTCAAAGAATCATGTAACCCCGCAGCCAAGCAATCCAGGAGGAGATGTGGAAAAGCCAGGCACCTCGGCTGGCTGTGTGGGGAGATAAGCATTGCCCAAGTGTGCCGCAGGGACAGAGTTTGCCTCCTGAGTAAGAGGGAATTAATGAAAAGAACACGGGTGAACGGCAGAGCTGCTGATTTTGCGATGAATGACGTGTATGTCAATGGAAAGTTATTAAGGAAAAAATAAAATTTAGTTCTTTTATTCTGAACAACTGTTAAATTCGTGCTCTCTTTTGTTAAACCCATTTACTAACTTCCTGTAGGTATGAACTGGGAGCAGCTTTGTTCATTGGATGGGCTGGAGCTTCACTCTGCATAATCGGTGGCAGTATATTCTGCTTCTCAATAGCTGAAAACAGTAATTCTCCAAGGTAAAACACAAGTTGTACTTACTGAAAGAAATCAATACTGGCGCATTTGTACCCGCTACATGTATGTGGCTTGATTACTTTTCCAAAACACTTTATAGCGAGGTTCAGAAAAGGATTGTGTGGATGAAAGAAAATAATGGGATTTAAGGATAATGCTCTGTCTATCATGAATGTCATTAAGAAAAGCTATTGACTCAGAACAAATACTTGTGTTATATAAACTTGATAAATTTACTACAGCTGGAAAAAAATCCATTCACTGATGTAGGAAAAGTGGTCAGGTCACTTTGCGGATGTGACAAGTTTATTTAGTCACAAATCATCAGCTCAAAAGTGAGAGAGGTGAAGGACAGGCCCTAATTTACTTGGCTGTGAACGAGAGATACGAGTTTATGTAAGAGTGAATTGCAAAGAGAGATGCTGGAGGGGAAATGTCAAACCAGAATGAGACCACAGAGGCAAGGAAGGTGCCCCCCCCGCCCCCTCCCCTGAAATCTATAGGTACGTTCCTGTACATTTCTTCTAGGTTTATACTGCTGTAATGCTTGGATACAGAGGTGTTACCTGTCTGTGGGATGAGCTGTGAATGGTTGATTCTCTCTTTTCCTTTCAGGAGGGGGTATGCATATAATGGAGCCACATCTGTGATGTCTACTCGTACAAAGGTCCACAACAGCGTCCCAGACAAAACCCCACCAAAGCACTTTGACAAGAACGCTTACGTTTAACGGTACTGTTGGAAGATTCAGAGGGTTTTAAAAATGAGTTTGTACGTTTCATGCAGAGTGATTTCCCCCCACCCCAATGTAATTACCACTAAGACGATGACTTTTTAAAACATTAACTTGCAGCTTTTTACGTATTGATGTAAATTTATTATATAATATTTTAAGATTGATGTTGGTATTGTAAAGTTTATACCTGGAAATCATGAGCTGATGTTGCTTTCTTGAAAAAAATAAACGGTGTATTTACCAACTCAGTATGTCAATTGCTTACGGGAATGGCGTCGCACACATCACACTGACTGCAGTGCATCATTGCAACCGTTTCTAAAATGGGTTCAGTACTGGACAAAACAGCCATACTCTGTGCAGGTTAACGTGTGAAATATCTCACCACTGATTAGCAGTGACGTCGGAATTGCAGAGCACATCGTAACTGCAGCGCCAGACGACGACAGCCAGTGGGAATCAGCAGGCTCTTACCTCCTTATCACATTGCCGGGGTGGACGAACGTGCAGGTTGGTCAATTCGGTGCCATAGGAGTAAGAAAAGGAAGAGACTGGGTGAAGTGAAAAGAAGCATGGGATTTGGGGAGGCAGGAGCAGGTGCTAAGAAGAGTCAGGGCCAGTTGTTAAGGAAGCAGTCACTAGAGAGGGTCTTGCATGGCCTAAGAAGAATGCATGCATGAGAAGAAGAATGCACATGTGATCGTGAGCATTCGTGTGCACGGCAGGGAGAGAAAAGGTTGAGGCTGCAGCCTTTGGGGAGTTTTGTGGTGGGCAAGACAAGGCTTGGAGACAGTTCCTACATTCTGCATTTGCTTCGTGCTGCTGGGCTCCTGCCCTGCCTCAGCACTCACCCCTGCTGGTGACAAGTCACTTCCCAGGGGTTGTTTTTGTTCCCTCCCGCTGGGCAGGGCGCTGGGCCACCTTCGGCTCCAGGGCTCCAGAATGGCTCCAAGCCACTGGGTTACGAAAGGGAAGGAAAAACCCCAGGCAATACCAGCTGGCCTGCTCTGCCAATGACATCCCTGAAGGGCTGACCGCATAAAAGCAGGCAATACTTAACAGCACGTTTTAGATAATCCTGAATTACTTACAACAGTTCAAAAATTCAGCTAGCACCTTTTTTTTGGGGCCTGTCCATAGAAATGCGATGGCTGTTGAGGGAATACTTGTACAATGATTCAATAAACGAGATTAGAGATTATGAATAACCACAAAACACTTTCTAGACTGGGACCCTAAAATTAGACACAAACTCAGGTCTGTCTTGAGGTTTGAACTGATGGACCCTTGGAGTATCATTTTGGGACAAAGGTGTAAATGTAAAAAATGAATAGTCCTATTTATTAATGGCACAGTGTGATAGAAAAGGTTTTGTATCTGATACCATCTAAAATACATCAGAACTACAAAGCCAGTCAAGGTTCTTTTTATTTTACCTTATTTTTGTATTTCATTTAAGTCAAAACACTACTGTGTTTTTTTAAGAAGCCACCCAATATGGACAAAACAGAAATAGGAAAGTACTTGCGCAACAGCAGGTCAGTACTTTTCTCACCTTAGCTTGACGTTTTAATTTCTTTTCCAATTTTTGTGCTTTTATGTTAACTAAGACTCAACTCTAATAGAAAAAAAAAGAGTAACTTCCCAAAATAGGAGGCATTTAATAATAACTAGGTTTAGAGCTGAGGCTTTTTTCCTTTTCATTTGGTGTTTATTGTAAACCATGTTAGAAACGTAACATTTTAATACGGAAATATTTTATTTAAAATGTTCACCATTTTATATAAAGTTTATGATAAAATACAAGAAAATGTGCATTTAAAAATTTTATAAAGTAATACTCTGGAGTAAATTCTGTTCATTGGTTAACAGGCTTTCTTGCAAGACCAGTTTCAATCTTTAATGTAAACATTCGAGGCAAAATCGTCACCTCAGTGAAATCAAAGAGGCTTTCACCATTGAGTTCACAAGAAGGAAGCATTAACTCTCCATTTCCAGAAAGACATGGCCAGTAACGGGTATGTAAATATTCTTGTTTCAAATTCAGGACTGAAAGACACAAGAGGTCTGTAAACAGTGTTCCTTGTTATTACATGACCAATATGAGAAATGAATAGGAAACACTTGACGTTTTCAACTACATTTTCATCCCCAACAGAACCCGAAAGCAGTGCCTCCCACCAGGAACACAACTATTATATATCTGAAGAATCACTCCAGTCTGTTACAGTGACTAAGCTGCTTTTTAACGTGCTTGTATTATCAGCTTCATGAAGGCCTGTTAAAATAACGAAAAAAATATTAACAATTATTAATAATATTTCAGGGGTATTTTTACTCCGTATTTATCTATGAGATAAAATCACATACTATGTGAGGAAACACCTGTGGACTTAAGGAAGTCCAGAATTTCAACCGGTGAGGGAATGACAAGTGTTGATAATATGAAGGCTGTTTCTGTCACAGAATGCAATGCACAGGACAAGCAGGCAGTGTCAACATTACTTTCCCTTTAAAAATAACCTGAAGTATCTTTATATAACTGACACAGCTTTAACCTTTAAGTACATTGAAATGTTAGGGCTCAAAACTACTGTACAAGTTCTATGTAAGATTGAGGCTACTACTTTACCAGTAGCTCAAATATTTATCTCAGCCTGGTAGGTCACTTAGACATCTTGAACAAACCTGAAATTTGTTATTATTCTCAAGACAAAGTAAGGAAATTTCCCTCCTCCCTTAAGTTTGGGAAAGGATTAAAAAAAAACCCTGGATGATTAATTTTTAAGACGAGGTTGAAGCCTGATAGTACTAAATTTGAGATTTTAAAACATAAGTTTCTTGGCATCTCTGGGTATTTAAGTGTGTGTGTTGTTTACATGTTAAATAGGTAGCATAAATATCATATATGATATTTATATGACATAAAACCAAGCATACAGTTTTCTTACTTGTTCTTTTCTTATAAAATACCATATATTGAACTACAATATGTAATACAGTATACTTAAGTTCTCCTCTAGGTGTATTAGGCGCTTAAGGCTTATAATCAGAAGTATGAATAGGTTACCTTCCTCCTTTGGTACACTTGTCTTCGGAAGACCCCATGCATGTACCACAGATGCAGCATTTGACTCATTTTTCTGAACTGCCAATGCCTTCTGGCCTCTATCATCTTTCATTAATAAAAAGTCATCTTCTACTGATGATATATCCCAATCATCTTCATCAACTTCTGTGAACTAATAGGGAGAAGAAAAAACATGCATTTTTCCTCTGTCTGTTCAAGTTGTGCTGAGATCTTCCATAAACTCAACAATGTGAAACCGCTAAAGAAAAATGCACTGCCACATGGCCTTTATGACATCTATCACCACAGTTTTAAAATCCACATAATTCAATTACCTAAATTATATTAATTCACTATTATAGTTCTAAAGCTAAAAGTGGTTGTGGGGTTTTTTTAAGTCAGGAACTGCAAAAGTTAGAAGTTCTGTTTTTTAGGTATTACATGTCTAACTTAAAAAAGGATCGTGTTTTCTGGGATATTAGCTATTCCAATGAGATGGAAAGTCCTTTAAGCATAAGAATGTATATTACTCACGTGAAAATAAAGACATGACGTTATCATGCAAGTTGGCAGTTTAGTTTGCTATATAAGCATTCTGTATTCACGCTAGAAAAATTTAATATTGCAATAAAGGCCTTTTCAATTTAAAACTAATTTATTTAAAGAGAAAATTAAATAACGAAAGTTAAAAAACCCACACGGTGCTCAAAGTTAAAATACGTATTCCTCTTAAGACTCACTGTCAGCATGTAAAGGGATATTTTTAATTAAGTGGTGGATTTGCATAATGAGTTCACAAAATGAGAGTCAAGTCAAACAGATGAACCTGAAGGCAACGAGTCCGTGGTCTTTCTTATCTCATCTGCCTGAGAACTAAATATCTTAATTCAGCTTTTGAAAGAAGAGCTACAGCATTTCCCTATTTGTCAATCATCAGATGTGGTTCAATGGAATCGAGCCATTATGAAAGAGCTTAACTGTGGAAAGCGAAAGATGGTTTCTCACAAAGCTAAAACCTTATTTCACTGGAATCTCTCAATGTTACAGTAAGATACAGAAGGTGCTTCTATCGCACAGAAGAAAGATTCAGATGCTATTAGAAAACAATGTAAGGTATGTACATACTAGAGAAAAATCAACAAATATGAACGTGTCGTGTGTCTCGAAAGAAGGGAAGAGACCGCAGTAACGCTCTATCTTGCAACATAATTCAATTTTCACATTGCAAACTGTTTTTCAAAAACTGACAGATCTGCTCGGTGTGCTGTATTATTAACATACCAGGATTCAACATTTTGCTGTTTTAAATTATCTGCATTTGGAGGGTGTGGTAATGGGAAAGTCAGAGTCACATATATTGAGAAATGCTGGAGGAAGAGTTTCCTCAAGCATTCACTAAGTCCCAGCTGATTTTTAAAGTACAAAATACAGAGAAAAATGTCAACTTCAAACAGAATTCAGTTTTGATTAAGTGTAAATACACAGCACCAATCAAAACTGCTGAGCAGTTTTATTGATTCAAAGACTTACTCCAAAGAAATACCATAATCCATACAATGTCTGGTACGGGTGAACTCGGTCATACAGCTTCAGGTAAGCACAAAATCAATTTTCTCTAAAATGTTTCTGAAGTAACTTCTGTAAAACATGACCTTCATAAAACATATGATAATGGGATGCCTTACAAAGGTTTTATGGTATTGTGGGTTTTGAGAACAACCATTAGCAGCTATAAGTATTTAAGCTATTAGTATTTAAGCTAATAAAAAAATGTGGATTTTTGGAGAAACCATCATTCCAATGGCATTTTGTGCTTATGTCTTTGGGCGCCTTTGAAAGTCCCACCTAAAATTTAAAGAATTAACTTGAACTATATGCCTACATTTAAACATACAAATATGGACATGAATATATGCACATTCATATAGAATTAGCAAGAATACAAGATGGTGTGTTGTTCTGTAAAGATTCCAGAAACAAAGTAGCAACACCTGCCCTGTGTTCATGAACTCATTTCAAACTCATCACGTCCATATAGCAACACGCCACTATGTTAATACACCAGGGGCACAATGTATTCTAAATGAATCACAGCAAAAATATTTTTCATGGAATGGTTTGGGTTGGAAGGGACCTTTAGAGATCATCTAGTCCAAACCCTCTGCCATGGGCAGGAACATCTTTCACTAGATCAGGTTGCTCAAAGCCCCGTCCAACCTGACCTTGAACACTTCCAATGATGGGCCATCCACAACTTCCCTGGGCAACCTGTTCCAGTGTCTCACCACCCTCATCATAAAAAATTTCCTCCTTATATCCAATCTAAACCTGCTCTCAGTTTAAAACCATTGCCCCCTGTCTTGTCACTACAGGCCTCGGTAAAAAGTCTTTCTCCACCTTTCTTATAAGCCCCCCTTTAAATATTGAAAGGCTGCAATCAGGTCTCCCCAGAGCCTTCTCTCCTCCAGGCTGAACAACCCCAACTCTCTCAGCCTTTCTTCATAGGAGAGGTGTTCCAGCCTTCTGACCATTTTTGTGGCCCTTCTCTGGACCTGCTCTAACAGCTCCATGTCTTTCCTGTACTGAGGACCCCAGAACTGGACACAGGACTCCAGGTGGGGTCTCACCAGAGCAGAGTAGAGGGGCAGAATCACCTCCCTCGACCTGCTGGCCACACTTCTTTAGATGCGGCCCGGGATACGGTTGTCTTTCTGGGCTGCAATCACACGTTGCCAGCTTATGTCCAATTTTTCATCCACCAGTATCCCCAAGTCCTTCTCCACAGCGCTGCTCTCAATCCATTCATCCCCCAGTCTGTATTGATATTGGGGATTGCCCTGACCCAGGTGCAGGACCTTACACTTGGCCTTGTTGAACCTCATGAGGTTCGCATGGGCCCACCTCTCAAGCCTGTCCAGGTCCCTCTGGATGGCATCCCTTCCCTCAAGCACATCAACTGCACCACTCAGCTTGGTGTCATCTGCAAACTTGCTGAGGGTGCACTCGATCCCACTATGTCACTAATAAGGATATTGAACAGTACTTGTCCCAGTACAGACCCTTGAGGGACACCACTCATTCCTGGTTTCCACTCGGACATTGAGCCATTGAGTGTAACTCCTTGGATGCGGCCATCCAGCAAGTTCCTTATCCATCTAACAGTCCATCCATTAAACCCATATGTCTCCAATTTAGAGGTAAGAATGTTGCAGGGGACAGCAGCAAATGCCTTACAGTGTCCAGGTAATGACATCCGTAGCTCTTCCCTTGTCCACTGATGTAGTCACTCCATCGTAGAAGATTAGTCAGGCACGATTTGCCCTTGGTGAAGCCACATTGGCTGTCTCTAATCACCTCCCTGTCTTCCATATGTTTTGACATATTTTCCAGGAGGCTCAGTTCCACGACCTTACCAGGCACAGAGGTGAGGCTGACTGGTTGGTAGTTCACAGGGTCCTCCTTTATAACCTTTTTAAAAATGGGTTTGATGTTTCCCTTTTTTCAGACAGGGACTTCGCCTGACTGCCATGACTTTTCAAATATGATGGAGAGTGGCTTGGCAACTACATCATCCTTAGGACCCTGGGCGGCATCTTGTCAGGTCCCATGGACTTATGTATGTTCAGATTCCTCTGGTGGTCTCAAACCTGATCTTCTCCCACGATGGGAGGGACTTCATTCCCCCAGTCCCTGCCTTGAGGTTCAGGGGCTTGAGAGATGTGGGAAGAGAGGTTACCACTGAAAACTATGGCATCTTATAGCTTTTAAGGCTTATTTTGCTACAGCTTTTTGCTCTTGAAGCCGAAATTCCTTAAGACAGTGGCCAACCGTCTATAGATCTCTACAAAATGTAACATTCCCTAAATTTAACTGTGAACACTTTATGGTCTTGTATCATTTGGCATTGCAGAGAATTTGAAAGTAACATTTGGACAGAAAATTACACTGTAATAGTCGTGTCTGTTATCTGAGTTGATAATTTTGCATCTGGTGTGATCTGCAGCTCCCACACAGTCAATGGACAAGTTAGGTGTCACCAGTGGCAATTAAAAGCACACAGGCTAAATGTGATTACCCTACCACTACAGCTAAAGTTGATTAAGACAATCACCCCTTTCTGGAATCTGAAATAGAAGTGTCACTGTTTCTGGAAGGAGTGATAAATTTCAGATTTAACTGTTAGTTAGGAAGCCCTACAGTATCAGATTTATTATGGATAACAGCATTATCAGCAATTATTATTTGTTTATTTAGTGAAAAAATATTTTCTTGAAGGCTAGAACTAGTATCTGGTTGTCTACTTCAATCTAATAACAACTACTAAAACTGAAATAAATACCACTATCTGCTTGACTTCTGATTTGGAGTAACTTTTGTTCTTTTTAAAAAATTGTTCCGGCAAAGATCAATTTGCATCAAAGTGGCTTACCAATTTTAAAACTCTAAACTGAGGGGAAGACTGGGACCTTAGGAGCCTGAGGTTTAAGGAGTAACTTGTGTTAGTATTCTGATTGTGAACACATGCCATACTCAATGAACAGACATCAGTGATGTATCTGATGTCGTTTGAAAACAGTGTATGATTGTAAATAGATGCAGCATAGCAAAGACCATACTCAGAAATTGAATTTGTCCCCTCATTAAAATGTATTTAGAAGTTCCATATCAGATAAAGCTCTAGAAATAAAAATATTTTAAAATATTAGATAAGCAAATGAATTTTTTTCTCCATCGAAACAAGATACTAGGAAAGCAAGTAAAGAAGGGCTCTCTCTATGCTGCTAGAATAGGAGGTAAAAATTATACTAATTGTGCCCAAACTTCGGGCTAGCTGTAGTGATCCAAAACAGTCATGGTATAAGCTAATAAGCAGTGTAGATGAAGAGGTCATTTGCCACAGCTCACTTGCTAGCACTTTTCTATATACCAGTGCAGACGTACCCAAGAAGACTACTTAGCTGTAATTCCAAAACTGTCTTTGAGAATTAAGTTCTTCACTTCCTCAAGATGGTTTCAGCATGAAAAAAAAAAGTAATAGATATATATCTAGTTCAATTAATTAATGAAATAATAATGGCTATTAAAAGTGATACCTTCAGTTCTTGCACCTCTTCTTTCTTAATAAATGCCTGCGCAACATTAATCCCTCCAGCTGGTTTGTTCTTATTTCCGTGGTTAGAAAGACTCTTTCCAACTTGTTCGGTCAGTTTTTGAATAACTGCTCCTAAAGTTCATAAAAAATTATATTGACAGTTTCCATTCACAAGGGGCTTTACTGTAAACCCTCTAGAAATCTTCCACAAAGTAATAATAAGTAAAAGGCTGAGAAAAACTGTTTTAGACAGAAGTCTCTCTGAGGCACAGACTGTATCTTTTTCTGCATTTATATAAAACAGCATGATACACATCTAATTTGAACTGACATCTCTAGGTACTATATTAATATAAACAAATTAGCAAAAACATAAAGCGCACACAAATACACATACACTCAAGACTAGATGGTCTGCCTTCATTATGTTTTCTAACACAGAAATATTATCAGGAAATGCAAAATCATGCACAGCTGTTACAACACGCACATACAAAAGTAGTGAAAAAACCTTTTGAAGTTTTCGCAGGTGTTCCAGTTTCTTCAATTTCACTTTCCGCCGTCCCATCCATATGGCTTTTGCCAGGAGCCTTCTGAAAAGCACTGACTTTGCTGCTTGATGTTTTTGACTGCTTTTGCAATAATTCTGGTGATATGTAAGACTGCTTAATATCATCCTCATCTGCTTCTTCCTCTGAACTGAATGGTGGAGTTCTACGCAAAAACATACAACCCGAGGACTTACTGGGTTTCAGTGACTGCATTGATATATACATATTTAAGCTTCCTTGTATTTTCCTTTCCAGTAAGGTGCATTTTTCTTATGTGAAAAAAACAGGAGCTCCCATAAATTCTAACTATCCATAAAACTATTTAAAAGAAATCATGCTGCTAAGTAAATTCAGGAAGTTATCACAAAATGAACTCTTCTATAGACATGATTATTTCCATCTATGCAACTATCTTTACAAAACAACAGACCAATATATAACAAGTCTTGCCAGGCAAACAAAGATAGGCTTTCATGGATCAGCAGGGAGAGAAAAAGTCAGGGTCAAGAAATCTGCACCACAGAAAGCCTGTTCTGATATTCTGTTAGATGAAAATAATTCAGGAATTTTTCAGTGCAGGAAATTACGAAGTAATGTGCCTGACATGAGTGGAATCTAGAATATTGTGTTTAATTTTGGTCGTAGTAAGAAAATATCAATAAACTGGAAAAATAAGGTCACCAAAGTGTTTAAATGCTTTTAACTGGCTCAGAAAAAGCATCTGAGAACAAAACTAAAGGAAGTGATACTACCCGATTTTATTGAATGTCCCTCTGTGGTTCACAATAAAGAATACATCTGCTGAAAGGAGAACATGCTATCTTCCAGGGATTATAACAACAGACTCAAATGGAATAATACCTGAAAACAAAATATGAAATAGGCAGTCCAGAAAGTGTTTGTAATTTCAGCTTAATAATAGCTTTTGTGTGGCAAGCATGTGAACATTCAGTCACCAAAAATGTTTTCTTCAAAAATACAATGGAACAAAACATACGTGACACTAGATGTCTTTCTGGAAACTCCATTTCCAAAAAGCTTCCTGGATCTAAAAGTAACAAGACAAGTTATTTCAAGACTGACGGTCAACTAAGTAAGCACAAAGTTTATATAGGAGTAACGTAAATTCTTTGCTCAGTTCTTACAATATTAGCAGGAAATGTTCACATCAGTCTCAAAAACCCAAACCCATAGGATTGTTACCTGAGGTATGAGTACTATGAGAATAGCGTCTCTTACTTTGGTGTAGATGTATTCTCAGCGATGGCTGTTCTTTGTTCAGCTGGGCGGACAGCTGTTGAAGACCGTTTTACTGGTTTTTGTGGTGTGGCAGATGAGGAAATTCCCAATTGATGGAACTTCTGTTTATCTACAAGAGAAGTTATCGATCTCATTATTAGAAACAATGTTTAGTATCTTTTATATTTAATTTCTAAAATTAAAGATGTCTCTGCTGCAGATTATAGTTTTACAAAAAAGAAGAAAAAAAGTAATTTTTTTCTTCAAAGCAGTTCAGAGTTACCATGTATCTTGCCAATATAGGAGCTAAGATTTCTGCAGTTAAACACAATGTCAAGAACCCTTTAAAGGAAACTCTTTAGTTGGCCATAACTATATAGAATATTTATATGAAAAATTATGAAAGCAGCTATACAGAAATGTTGCTAAATAAAACCTTAAATAGCAGTTATAAAATGTAAGAGAATGAAAAAAAACCAAAAACATTTTAACCTTCTGAAGGAAGCTGAGGACAGGAAACAGGTCTATTACAAGATGATGATTTCTCTTCAACCCTAAAGCTAACTTGGCGTTCAAGATGCTCTCGAATTCGCTGAATGTCAGGCTCTTGCTTCAGTTTGCATTCTCTAGCAGATTCAATAGCACGCAAAATTTTATTTAAGCGATCATTTGGGATACCGCGAACACCCTAAGGAAACAAATTGTGTTGTAAACACAGGGGCTATGATTTCTGCGATTTCTATCCTACAGTCATATACACTCTTTTAAACTTCAAATATCACAAAGCTTGTAGAAAATTCACAAAAGTTGGTAACACTGCTCACAGGTGTAGCCATATGCTCCACAGCTGTAATTTGATGGACGTCCTCTCAGGTTAATGAATTACACTTATTTATAACACATCAAAATTTAGCTTTGGATTTTATAGGTTGAGGGTTGTGGTACAGGAGTGAAAGAGAATAGCAAAAAAGTGGAACAAAGATTACACCTCTTTTAAATAACTCAAAATAATCTTACTGCTTTAATTCCCAAGGATTCCAGCTTCTCCTCCAGGGCTTGCTCCAAAACAACTCGTAATTCTTTAGTTAAAGAAGGATCGGTCTTCAAAGCATTTATTAAATAGTGGTTACTTCTACCTGTTTTATGATCACCTTTCTCAATTTCTGAAATAAGAATGGAAAAATGCATTTAAGAGACATTTGAAAAATCCACAGTACACGAGACAATTAAAAACTGCACTGAAGCATGCTTTTTTTAGAAACATCACAGACATACATGTGCACTGTTTGTCTACATGGAGTTGTATTCTTTTTAAAATCTTGGGCTAGCTTACAAAAGTCAGCTCACTTGGAATCTACACCTCAGCACCTCGTACTCACCATCACAAGTATCTTTTATTTTTCTTGTTACAGAACCACTGTAAAGATATATGCCTGAATATTTAGCAACAAAGATCTTCACTTTTAGAACTGTACTGGGAAACTTCTGATAAAGAAAGACTATCTTCTGATAATTAAGTTCTCTAAAAGTGGTATTTCAAATCAAAGCTGAACGCTAGCAGGAATTGGAACAGGAATATGACAAACTTGTTCTCAAGAAAAGCTTCAAGCAACATAATGTTCTCTGATAAAAAACACCTACTAAAATCAAATCTTTGGAAAGTTGTAACACTTTCGAAAGTCTTGGTAAAGACAAAACCTTAGTCTGAGGCAGACCATTTCACAGAATATACATGACGGATAATACTTATCTTCAAAACTCTTTCAAGGACAAAGTTCAGCGTTGTGTTTTCTTCTGTGCAGGTCTATGACATCATACATACTTAAAAGCAGAGAAAGAAGTTTCTCTCTCTTTCCCTTGCTTTAAGTGTCAGTAATGACATGAACTCTTATGCAAGAAATAAAGAACCATCTAGACAGATTCTTCCATCTAAATTAAAGATTGACATTTAAGTTAGGCCGAAGTATTATAAGGTCATACAGGGGAGTAAAGCAGCAAAACATACCCATTTGGAACCTGCCTATAAAGTGTCTCTGGCAAGACAAAGTTTTACTGAATGCCACTTACACCAAGTGAAACAATAATCAGTGGGACCACGGTAGCTTCTTCTGTCTGGCAGTGGTCAGCAAAGCTGGCAAAGCATACATAAAGGGGTATACAACATCCCAGGAAAGCGTGCTGTAAACCACACTCCCAGCTTCACCCCCTGAAATAAAAGGTAAATCTTGGGCAGGAGTTTGTCTCTTTCCAGTATGCCTTACAGGGCAGCAGAGTCATTTGCTAGCCCACAGACAAGGACATAAATGAAGGAATAATTCCATATTGTGACTTTCAAATGTTTTCTTTCAAAACAAACGTGCCACTTTTCCTATTTTGAAACAATGATTGCTTAAAAACGTAGTTCCATTTAGTTTTCATTTTTCTTTAAGGGAAAGATGAGCACGCTGAAGAGGATCCAAAAAAGCCTCAAGATACACAAATGATATTTAGGTTGTTTTGAGGCAGTGGCTTCCGATGGACCTGGGAGAGAACTATAGATAATGAAAACTGAAAACGAGTCCAGCTACCATACTACAAGATCTGTGTTGAAGAGGACAGAATCTGGCTGAAATCTTAACTGGCTTTGGGAACTGTGTGGACAACTCAGTCCCTGACAGAGGTGGGATTAAAAGTAATTTGGCTGGGGAGCTGAGTCCTAGAAGAGGCAAACTACTGGTCCGTGTGGAAACATTGAGCTGTCAGACCATCCCCAAACAGGAAAAGGTGCATTATGCAGTATGAAATCTTCCCACAAAGCCAGACATGAGACATTTTAAAGCGGAAGGCTCCAAGGAGCCTTCTGAGAATCCTGTCCCTTTCAGATGTTAATCCTTACAATAAAATAGATCCATCTAAAATAATTTTAAAATTCATAATTACTACATACTAATATGGGTAACAAGACTATCCAGCATTATCCTAATTAATGACAATATTAATTCTTGCTAATTAACTCAAGCCAAATCCTCTTTGCTGGAGCCAACTATTTAAGGAACTGTTTTCTTATCCATTTTTGTTTTTTAAAAAACCCCTAAATACTAGATTTGAGAACTTTGGAGACAGGGGACCTTAAGTCTGGTCCACTGTCTCAGCTCCTACATAATCCTATGAAATAATCTGCCAAGTCAAGAATTTTCACACTCTCCCTTAGAAATGGCTGTCACTGAAAACAAAAAAATCTTGGTCTATCTTTTCAGACTGCATTCTTTCTTCCTCTCTTTTGTACTGCAGGCCATGCCTTCAGGCACAGCAGAAGAATCAAAGACAATCCATCAAGAGAGAAGATGGCAAGCAAGAGAAATAGCAGAAAGGACAGCAAAAATGCGAGCAGACTTTATTTCAGATTGTTCAGTCACTGGATTTTCCCTGGGGAAACCTCTCACTTACGCACAGATGTATTCAAACGACAATTTTGTTTTCGAAACAGCATCATTCCTTCAAAATTTAAACTCATTGGCTGCAAGGTTCAAGACTGATTTTGATTTTTGCACACAGTACAGATTATTACGCTATTCAGCTGTTTGGTGTTTCATCTAAAGTACTGTTAGCCTTCTTCAGGAGAAGAATACCATGCAGGATGAACCAATGCTTTATCTTCTGTCACTGTAAACGTGGCCTTCTCCAAGTTTTCCTCAGATGAAGCAGAAGAACAGCTGCCAACACTGGCCTACGTAATTTCATTCAGAATTGCACAACCCTGGCTGGAGCTGTGGCTGCTTAGAGGTAGACTTAACTTAGATTACTTGCAAAAGTATCTTTGGTGTGTCTATGAAAGTAGGCAGCTTCAACCTTCAGCACCAACTTCCTTCTTCTATCTGAACTCTTTACCCTCTTACGCAGAGTTTGAAAAAGAAGTGAGCATACATTGCAATAGCGTCAGCACCGAAAAAATTCCTAGTACGGGGGTATTCCCCATCAAACGTTTTTGCTCTGCTTAGCTCAAGTGCCTTTAGACATATGGAATATGCCTCCTTTAAAGAGTTAGCCAGCTTTCCATAAAAACATTGAACTTGGATAAGGAAATCATAATATTTACAAGCACCAATAGCAAACAGGAGACTGACACAAACAAGGAATGTTCCCACCCAAATCACATAAGCATACTCAAATACAATAAAAAAATACTGTAGGTATCAAATAATATTTACATTTTTATTTTCAAAAAACCACATGCCACTACATTTTGAGTTGAATCAACCATTACCTTTTTCCTCTTCTGAAAGCTCCTCTATGGGTTCCAGCATATGCACCAAGGGTGCCTGCTCTAATAACGAGGAAGAACAGGAACACCAGACAAACAGGACAGAAGAAGGTCAAGGTCCAGAGTGGGAAAGTTAGGCAAAAAAACACACCGATGTCAATTTTCCTGATTGCTGACAACCTGCTTAACAATCACAAACCCAATGCAACGTGGCTCTTCACTGCCTTGGTGGGACATTTTTGTAGAGGAGACCCTAATACAATAGTCACTTCAGGAGCGATTCAGTTGCCCAAACATGGGTGTCTAGTGTCATCTCAGATATATCAGAGTTTTAAGCCATCGGCATGGGGCTGGCTGATACATCACACAACTATAGAAAAACCCGTGCCCTTCTGGAATGGCACCCAGAGGCCAGGTGGGATGTTTTTAGGCATCTACAATGACAAGGCCACCTAGGATTAAGTAAATGAATCTTGTCATTCATTTCTCATAAGAAGCATTTTAATTTTTAAATTTATTTAAAAATATTATGTGCAATTTGATACTAAAAGTTTACAAAAGGCAAGTAAAATGGACAGACATAGAAATCCTCAAAAAAAATATTGAAAAGATATGTTAACTCATTATACCAGAGATTTATTAAGTACTGAGTCCATACGTGCAGACATAGAGAAATTTTATATATATATATAATTTCCAATAAAACCAATTTTAAAAAAATCTTCAATCACTCCAATATAGTGAGATCCAGTATTATCATGTGCTTTAAAGAACTCTTGAAATGTCCTCTGCTGAAAACAGCTTCCTAAACACATTGAAATTATCATTCCATAGGCTGTCAGGTACAATTTGCTTTATATAAATGAAGCCAGAGTACAGTTTATTTACAACTTTATAGACTTCAGATATAAGAGAAGCATGAAAATGCTTATATGTCAACTAATAAAAATTTAGATATTTACCTTCCTTAAATAAATTTATTTCAATGAAAACTAGAATTTTAGTTTTTTCTAGGTTTTATGATAAAAACAGAGAAACGTGCAAACTATACTTTCAGCATTCAACTACTGGCAGTATAGGAAAAAACAATTTATTGGCCAATATTTTGGGCCAACTTACATTTGCCCCAGCCTTCACAAGAAACCTTTGGCACTATAAATGGTTGTTCTGCTGTACGGGTAGAAGGGGAGGAAGTGAGGTTGCAGTAAAGATACCTGCTCTTCAGCACTTCTTATACAATTAGGTACAAACATGGATGCACTGTGATGGATAGTCACAATGAAATAAGCACTTGGCGCTAACTGGCACTTACTGTCACATCTCCAATATTCCTCATGTGAAGGGGACTAAAACTGGTGCTGTAAATGCTTGGGTATGGCTGCTGCTCTCTCCGTGCTTTCCGTACTTGAGGTTCTACTCAGCCTCTCACCTGCTTTTCCAAGCAGGTTACAAGACTTAAGATCTGCTCCCATATAATCTGCACTAAATAAGAAGTTCTAAAAAAATGCTTCTTACACCATCACAAGATGCTAAGAAGATGCAAACGTCAATGTATTTTATGGAAACACTTAAAAGCAAAACTCAGAGACGGATTGACAAATAGGCTTCTGGACTTTCAGTCTCTAAGGCTGTAAAATTTAGCAGTGGCCAGAGCATTCCTGGGCACTGGAATATGATCCTCCACACTACTGAACTCTTAAAGCTGTTCCTGGCACACCGTTGCCCTACACAAGCTAACATTCTCCAAAACAATGTTCAGGCACAGTTAGGGATAATTCCCAAAAGCCTACAAGTGAGCCTGTTGTGGAGGACAGAGCCGGAAGCACAGATGGGGAATGTTCTGGGGGGATTTAATTTAGCTGCACAGGCATTGAGGCCTCTGAGTTTCTTGGCTGGACCTACTAGACAGTTAGCCAGTTGCTGTGTAACTGGATTTAATCTATACTTCTTTTACCTGTACTTTACTCAAATGCAATCTGCTTAAAGGAGCTGACTTATCTCTGCACAAGCCCTTGTCAAGTAACTTAATTTAACAGGAAAAGCCCAGTCCCCAGAACTCAGACCTGAAAATAGTCTGCTGATCTGGCATAAAGGTACATGCTTCTCTTCCTCAGTATACTAGAAACAGAGGAAGTTAAAATCAGTAAAAGAATAGTTGCAAGAGCAAAACCAAAATGTATTACTTGCTATGTGTAATATTGTTGTTCACTGCATGACAACAGAGGTCGAATGCTAAGACACGGGGAGTGCAACATCTGGAAACACCAACTTCTTCAATGTAAGTGGGCCTTTTCTTTTTCTTTACTGCACTTATTCTAAGAGATATTTATTAAACAACATGTTGGAATCCAATGCGAGAAAAAGCAGCTTGGTCCAGCACCCCTCTGGTTTATAGACAGGTGTGGAGATCACCCCCCTAAGGACCCCTCTCCTTATGTTTACCAGAGATGTGCTGCTTCTAGCTGTCTGATCAGACCTCTCAGCTCTTACATCCTTGTAGTGCACATCCTTGAAATCAGCAGCATCTAAATTTTAGCAAGCTTATTTTTAGGAATCATTTAAGTCTGACTACTCAGCTAAACCTCAAATCTGTACAAAGCAGTCTTTGCTAACTTCATATCTAAAACAATCCTGCTGATGCAGACTGAATTCCAAACTACCCTGAATTATTGTAACCTTCTCTAGTTCATCAGACCTTTTTGCCCAAAATGTCACCAAGCCACAATCCAATGTTAGCCTTAAATAAGTAATCACCACAACTTCTGACTTAAGTAGAGCCAGTTACCTTCCTGTCAATTATCAGCCCTAAATCTAGTTCAGCTGACCCTAGTGGACGCTGCTCTACATCAACATCTTCAACATCAGACCTTGCTGGCCAGGATCTTACTCCTAGCTTTCATCCCAGCCTGAATGTTGAACCTAGACAGACTACTATCTTCCCTTTTGGGTATACCTAGGTATAAATTACTTGCTCCTGGTCACTTCTCTGTTCCCCATTCTAGATGAACACCAAAACTGTGTCCTTGCCTTACTGGAAGTAGATCCCAGGAGGCTGAAGCAAGGCAGGAGGCATGCTGTGGTCCAGCAGATCACCTGCTTTGGACTACCAGAGTACTGGTAGAACTGGAGATTACATCAGTCTTGCAGTTCAGATGCAGCCTCAATTATACTTTGTTCATTGACACAACTTGAACCGTGGCTCTCATCTCCACCCCTTTCTTGACTATGAAATGGAGATAAATTTCAACCTTATACTTAAACCTATTCAGTGAGGCTCTGCGGCTGCTACCTTGCTTAACTGATCCTTCTTAACTCAACCATAACTCTCATTTGCCAATCGATGTCTGCCTAAGCCTAAACCTAACCCTAACCCAAGTTCAGTGATCCCTGTAAAACCTCGGCTCAGCAATAATCAGGTGTCTCTGGGTGATACCAGCCCTTTGCAGACCTTGCCATAAATCAGCTTCTTATGCTGGCATGAACCACCTTAACTCCAAACCTAATTCATTCGGTCCTCCCCAACAGTCCCACACCTGACCCTAACCAAACATTGCTAAATCCTATACCTAGCCCACTGGCAAATTCTGGACACATCCTCACTGTATGTCATCAGCCAGCCTCAGTCCAAAACCTAACCCTAGCTTTATTCTCACAAGAACAGTTCCTGTCAGCCTCAGGCTTGAACCTAGCTAAATAGCAGCTACCAACACCAGTCTTAACGAAGGCTGGTCGTATTCGTATCTCACTAGCCTGAATCCAGCCATATTAATACTAGCCATCATTAAGGCCAGCAACCTTAAGATGACCTCCACAATGATGTGTGTGTCATCCCACATCTTCCAGAATATCTTTTCTGCCAGCTAATATGTGTGGAGAGATAGATGAGATGTATCAAAAGTACAGGTTGCCTTAATTTCTTCAGTGGATCATTATACTACTGAAAAATTATGTGCCTGGCATACTTTGACAAATCATTAAATATCAGTTTTAAATAATATTTGAAGACAATTTCTATGCAGGTGGAATAGGAAAATATATCTAACAATAATGAAGAATTCAGGCTGTGTATATTCCAAGCTTATCATATATTATTTGTCTGTTCTTATTTACTAGTTAAAAAAAAACCCCAATATTCTGACAGTACTATTGGAAAAGCAGTCTTCTGGCCAATATTTAAAGGAGAAATCCTGTCTATTTACTCTGAAATATGAAATGCTAAAGTACTTTTAGCCTGAACAGAAGTGTTACAATTATCTATAGTGGAGTATCACCTACAGTAAGCACTTTGCACTTGCAATATGAAAACCAAGGATGAAACGTAAAACTGGTGTGCTGCAAATTGCTGCACTTCCTAAAGATGTAAGGAATGTAAGCCATGGCTATAGTCATTATCTACTCCTTTAATTTATACTCAAATTTCACATCTGAAGAGCTGCCAGACTCAATCTGTGATACCTGTAATTTTGACCGTCATCTTTGAATCAATGCACTTCATATAGTTTTCTCCTAACTAATCAACGGGAAGCCAAATACTGCACATAAGCAGCATAAATATTAATTTTAAACCAATATTCTTAAATATGATAAATTTTTGACACTTACCTGAGGCCTCTAAGTTAGGAGCCTAGTCATCTCAGACTCCTTCTACAGTCAACGAAGAGACACAGGCAACTTCAAAGAGCAATTCAGATCTTAGTTCAGCTGAACCAAACTCTGAAGGTGCCCCTTTTCTCTGTTAACTGTCTAGGAAGACTACTTTGACTAAATATTCCTCAGATGCTCCAGTTATGTCCCTAACGACAGCTGGGCCTTAGTCCGCACCAAGTTTGAAGACTGAGTCATAGGTTTTAATGGACAATCTAATTAATATCTTTGCTTTTTAACTACTGTCTTCAATTCCACCTACTATTATTAACCTAACAAAGATTAAATATTGAACAAGTATCAACATTTCAAGAGTAATATAGGAGCCAAAGTCTGATTTTAAAATATGATTTAAAAAAATCATAATTAATCCATTGCCTTTTTGTGAGACTTAAGTAATCTTTGAAGATAAGACTTAAGTTATATCTGCACAAAACCCTACAGCTAGCTCAGAAACTGAGAAAAGAATGGTCAGCCAGGATGGCATTCAAGGCAGACTATTAGCTCTCCCAAGAAATCAGGAACATGAACACAAAAGCACCAGGCTAACACAGTTATTCCACGACTTTACACCTAGGATACCTCATTTGTAATTTGGGTATCTTTTCATAGTGCAGATTTAAGATGTGCAGAACTGATCTTAGGATGCAAAAGCTTCCAGGCAACTTTGAAAAGTGTACTTAAGTTCACATAAGAGAGCCTTTTCCAGAATTAATTTTCTTTCAAACAGAAAAAAAGAAAGAAAAGGAAGATATTCTATATGCAGGCAATCGTTTGGTAAGAAAACTATAGCTCTTGTGATTTCAGAGATGCTCTGAGCTAAACAAATTTGTGGACAGAAGTTGCCAACAAGCACTTTCATTTTCATAATGGCACGAGATGCAGCCATGATGTCTTAATCCAGTATGTAAGTCAATCCCTTGAAGAGCCATCAAAATTTTGGGAAAGACACTGTAATTTCTGCTAACCTTTATATCCAGAAATTAGGTAGGGTAAGTTTAAAAAAAATCCAGAAGGGAAGAAAGGGGACAGACAGAGAGACCTGCAGAGATAAATAAAATAATAATCAGCAAAGGAATTTGAAGGAAACACCTTCTTTGAAGTTTCATAATAAACTGATAGTGAATCTTTTGTATATCAATGGCAGGAACAGCCTTTTCTATCTTGAGAAGTTTCATAAGGTGTCACAAACTTCGTATTTGGAGCAGCAAGAAATCAGGAAAGATCTGAATGAGCTGATATAAATTGTCAGAGTACAGAAAATACTAATGTTCACAGAACTGTTTTCCTCCTCAGTCCAAATGAAAGTAAATGCACTAAGAAAGCAATGCTTGACAAGCTTGGTGCCTAAGCCCTTAGCAGCAATATTCTTCATAAAACCCGTTCCTTAAATTCAGGGCAATAGCTAAGCTACTTGCTGTGAGATCTCTTAGCTAGAACCAGCGCTACTGTGTTGGTGCAATGAAGCTGGTTTGAATGCAAAATAATTGGATTATTTAAAACACTATTATTAATAATCTATATTTAATATATTATTACTTTTCTCCACACAACAACATTTCATCTGTATAGTTTCACTCAAAAAGCTTCTAGCAATGAACAGCTACCTTGCATAGGTTAGTAAGAAATCTCTGTAATATTAAAATAATTTTATCATATAATAAAAATCTTTTCCTTAGTTTAATAATTCTTGACACAACAAATATTTTGAAATCAACACTTTGTATTCATCAGTTTTTCATTCCTCATCAAGTTATCTAAAGCTTCTATTGCATACTGCTCCTTCTCCCCATTTGCCTTTTCAGAACTTTTTGAATTTGTTGAAAAAGAAAAATTCTTTACATTTTTCTTAGACAAATTCCATTTCCTCTCCCCTTGACAGGTTTTAAAACTAAGAGAAATAATAATTTAAAAATTATTATTTAATTATAGTTCAATAACTCAAATAATTTATAAAATGGTTTTAACTTTTAAACATTTTACTTGCTCAAAGTTAATTTTTCCTATTGCTTTCCTACTTGAAATGAAAGTAAAGAATTAATTGATTGCAGAATATTGGTATGGTAACAATACTCTCCATTACTTTGCATACTGAGAAAAAAGTGAAAACTATTTTCACAAAGCACCAAACAATATAAATGGAGGTTCATTGCTTCCCCCCACTACTAAACAATATCACAATGCCACAAGTTAAAATAACTAAATAATGATCCATATGTAACTACAGATATACTCTGGAAGAACTATCTAGACGGGATGACTGACTATTTTGATCATGTTTTCTGTATTTTCCCGCCGTGACATTTGAAGTCACACAAAAAATACACTTTCAAGACTTATAAACAAACATCTCCACATTTTTCTCTGTACAAATTCCATTATATGCATATAGCTATCCAGTACATGCATATACCAGAAAATCAGCATATTTTCTAGAAGAAAACATAATTTTGTTTCCTCAATTAGTTTCATTTATCTTAAAGTGCTCCGATACTATACATGTGCTAGGAAATATTCTCAAATTATTTTATTTTCTTTTTCATTTATTCTTTTCAATAGTGCATCTTGACAATTACTTCATGGGAATTCTCAGTGCTGACATACAGCAAAGCAATTCAAATTACGTTCTTTCAATATAACTACTCTTACAGCTATGATTTGACAAGCAACACATTTGAGAAGACAGAGTCTTAGATTTGAAAGTATGGGATCTGGACCTATCAAAAAAAACTTACCATGCATCACTGGTAGGCTTGGTTTAGATTCTTCAAGGTGCTCTACAGTAGTGTTCACTAAAATAGCATAAGAGTAAAAAATAATGTAAATGCATTATAGTAAACAATAACAGACAAATACAGATTCATAAATGTAGCAATATTTAATCATATTTATAAATTATGCAAATTCTGGCTTTAATGGGGGAAAAATAAACAAACAGTTTACAAAGTAAAAATTCACTTCACAACATAAAAGTACATCTCTAGATATGCTTAACATTTTTAATACTTCTAGAACCAGGAAAAGAAACTAGTAACTAAATTGTCACTGAACTGGAATGTGAACCTGCACTAGTCAGATCATCTCTTTGGTCATGTCTGCATGCTGTCTTTGTGTCCCAGGGAAGAAGCCTTGGCCCAAAGCTACTTAGTCAAGTCTAGCCTGATCAACACTGGTATTCCCGGAAGAGGATCTGCTGCATCCACACTTCATATCAATTATCGCAAGCCCTAGCTATATAATTTATAGAATGTAGCCTTGGAGTGATTTATCACATCAATTCTACATTCCTCAGATCAGCTTGGGGCCTAAGAGCAAATTTGCTTGTGTGCCATGGTCTCATACTTGTCTGTCCTTCAGTGTGGCTGAATACGACCAGCTCCAGTTGAGAAGCCATACAGCCATATTATTACTATGCTCTCCTCAAACTAACCTACTCCCTGCTGTTAGATTCAGTTCAAGCCAATGTCCTGCTAATAAAGCAAGATGGTTTCCAAACTGGGATTAGAATTAATCCAGCTGTCATCATCTATTGCAATAAACCTATTACAAGTCACTGCAACTGCGGCATCAACTACATGGGTGTTTGTGGTGCAGGACTACATCCTCAAACACTATTATTATCAGGTTTGGTATTTGTAATGGACTTCAGATGTTAAAGCATTGCAATGACAAAAATAGCAGAGTTCTTAAAATTCTTTGAACAGCTGTATCTTAACTGACAAATTAATCAATTTTGTCTACTCTTTCAGTATTTTCCCATTTGTGAGTTCTGCAGCCTATGGACAGTCAAGCATGAAAAAGCAATTAAAATTACACTTCATAAAGCAAAGCCAAAAGTTGTTTACATAATACAAAACAGAGTTGTTATATTTCACATGTCTTCACTACCCAAGTGATCAACTTTGTACATTAGAAGTTCTTACAGCGGCAGAACATGAACTTTGAAAATCATGGCATGGAAACAGGTAGGTAGCCTGTGAAACACAAATAAATTGCCACCACTGATTTGATTTCAACATTTAGTTAGTAAAGTTGATGCCTGTATTTTTTAATAAATTGTAACATTTGTTTCAGCCAAGCTGCTGAAATCAGAAACAAAATCTGCTTTTTCTTACAGTTTGTACTTACCATCATATGGTTTGATGCTTGCAACTGATCTCGTGGACAATTCTTTTATCTAAAAGAGAAAAGACGGATATATGAATAGTTACAAATGTAAATGAACAATATCTAGAAATGAACATTTAGTACAAAATACCTAGTTTCGGTACTATTCCATAACAGAAATTATTGTTTATGATTTGGGGAGAAAAATACTACTTTTGTGGAACTCTGTTCTACTGCCTAATGCATATTTCATTCATGCTTAATGAATGCTGAAGACTTACTTCTGTTTGTTGTCTTATGTGAACTCATGCTTTGTATACTCTGTTATTACAAGCTATAAAGTGAAATGAGAGTGGGCTTATGGGCCACTTCAGCACTTACAGTTTCAATACTTTCTGCTTCAGCAATTCATGTTCAATTTTGCAAGTCTAGCTCCACTCCAGGGAAACACTTAATTACACATCAATTTTAAATATACAAACAGTTTTCCTGTCTGCTGTACAGTTTTGTCTATTTGAGACCCAAGACATGCACTGAACAAAACTGAGAGTGTAGAGGAAACAAGCTGGCTGCAGTTCGATGTAAAGAAAAAAGGAAACTTTTGAATCCCATATCATTAAAACAATGTTCTGCACTCCAATTCCCAAAACAGAAGCTAAACCCAAACCATATAGACACACACTCAATGTCAGCTGGAGCTGGCACAAGATACTGGACCCTGGTCCTCTTTTATTTATCCATTTGGATATAGCCAGTAGTGCCTCATTTCATTGTCCATTCTGTTTGGATTCTACAAAAGTGTTAGCTATTTCTCAAGCCCTTCCAGTTTCCAGGTATTGAGAATGTAGGTCTTCACAAT
This sequence comes from Aptenodytes patagonicus, assembly GCF_965638725.1. Classification (NCBI taxonomy): domain Eukaryota; kingdom Metazoa; phylum Chordata; class Aves; order Sphenisciformes; family Spheniscidae; genus Aptenodytes; species Aptenodytes patagonicus. The sequence continues at coordinate 168,556,883 of NC_134949.1, read as the reverse complement.
TGTATTTCACAAACACCAAACTCAGGTCCCTCTGAACGTATTTTACATTGGTGGTCATACTGTTTTGTTTTAAAAGGTCACTTTACTGAAAGTAATATGTCTAGGATTAAGTCCTCTATTGCTCCAGCTATCAAATTCGTTAAGGTGGAGCTGTAAAAGCTATTTGTCTTACCAATTCTTTAAGCACTTAAGTATAGGTTTAACATTAATCTCAAGAAAAATGTGTAAAATCAGATGTTGATTTGTAAAGAACGCACCATCTAATAGAGTAATAGGTTGTAAGGACCGCATAATTATGCTATAGTCTAAACTCCAGACCACCCAGATCTTCACCTACTTATCACCTCAAAAAATCTATAGTTATGTTTGAACAAAAGCGTATTTTTAAGAAAAAACAATTCATTTCAAAACGAATAATTTCATAGAATCATAGACTATCTAAAGTTGGAAGGGACCCATAAGGATCATCGAGTCCAACTCCCTGCTCCTCGCAGGACTACCTAAAACTAAACCATATGACTAAGAGCATCGTCCAGACAGTCCTTGAACTCTGACAGGCTTGGTGCCGTGACCACTTCCCTGGGGAGCCTGTTCCAGCGACCGACCACCCTCTCAGTGAAGAACCTTTTCCTAATGTCCAATCTGAACTTCCCCTGACACAGCTTCATTCCATTCCCTCGTGTCCTATCGCTGGTCACCAGAGAGAGGAGATCAGCACCTCCTCCCTCTGCTGCGCCCCTTGAGGAAGTTGTAGCCTGCGATGAGGTCACCCCTCAGCCTTCCCTTCTCCAAGCTGAACAAGCCAAGTGACCTCAGCCGCTCCTCCTAAGTCTTGCCCTCGAGACCTTTCACCATCTTGGTCGCCCTCCTCTGGACACACTCTAATAGTTTGATGTCCTTCTTGTGTTGAGGCACCCAAAACTGCACACAGTACTCAAGGTGGGGCCGCACCAGTGCAGTGCAGAGTGGGACAATCACCTCCCTCAAGCGGCTAGCTATGCTGTGCTTGATGCACCCCAGGAAACGGTTGGCCCTTTTGGCTGCCAGGGAACACTGTTGACTCATATTCAACCCAAACCCCCAGATCTCTTTCTGCGGGGCTGCTCTCCAGCCTCTTGTCCCCCAATTTGTATGAATAACCAGGATTATGCCGTCCCAGGTGGAGAATCCGGCACTTGCTCATTAAATTTCATACAGTAATAATCTAATTAATTATCCTCACAGTGATAAACATGATACTTTATTTTTAATGTGAGAAGTCATGTATTTTCAGATTTCAAACATTAGATTTCATTATGATTATTTTGTGGCAGATTAGATCCTGTTCACTATCAGAAATTTTTCATCTGTAGAGGTCTTTGATGACTGCGACCTAGTAGTCTTTTAACTTTGTGATGAACTTATTAAAAACATTTGGTTTATTAATCCTTTCCTTCTAAATTGTGTTTTAATTCCTGGTTTATATTCCTGTGTCTCTTTTCCAGATCTATTCTTATTTATCAACATAATTCCCAAGGTATAACCAAAATACTACAGTAATACTACTACAAATTTGGAATGTTAACTACAAAACCAGAGATATATCAAAGACCAAATGCCAGTAAAATGTTCCTCTATGTCCTATGCTCTCTGAAACATGGAGTGCTTCACAAAACAGACCTGCTTCTTCTGAGTAATAATCAGATCATTCTGCTCCTGAAGCCTCTGCCCCAATTCTTCTATCCTCCTCTTGTAAAAGGTGTTATTTTTATTCAGGTCTTCTCTCACTGATGATTTAAGCTTCTCAATCTGTGACAGTAGCTAGAAAGCAATCAGAAGAAAAGTAACTTCATATTAATATTATATAAAATATGTTAATGCTATAAAGTTTAAACAAGCAAGTGTCATGCTTCAATATTTTTAACACTTTTTTTTTTTAGCAAAAACGTAATGTCTCCTGTGATTTCATTGGGACTTGCATATATTATGAAACAGTTGTCTGCATCACTTTTTATTTACACAAGGAAGACTACCTAAATCTCAATACAAAGAAAGGGACACACAAACACATTGCTGAGATTGCACAAAAATAAGATTGCAGGAAAAAGCATACGACTCGACAAAAACGTTTTGGTTATAGTGTCAAATAATGATATTTTAAGGAGATGAGATGTGAATTTGCATGATAAACCTAATATATTAGTTCTGAATGTAGAAGAAAGGGAACAATATTTTAGGTGCACCACCCCAAAAGTAATACTTACATTACTCCTCCCTTATTCTATTCTTGCACTGTATGTGGGTGTACCATTAACTACATCCATTTGGGGGAATGTTCCATGGTTCCTCCCCACTCCTTTCTTGCCAGAGGAGGAGAAGCATTGGTCAGACCACTATGATCTGCTCAGTTCTTACATGGTCACGCAGATGAAAGGAAAATGAAAGGAAAAGAAGCAAGAGAAACAAAGCAGGAAAGAGATTAAAAAGAAATGCAGACATAAAAAAAATCTGAGGAATAAAGCTTTGTATAGTAAAATACATAAACTGATGCAAAATAAAACGCCATGGTGTTTTTTCCTGGGAAAGCTGAACAGATTCTGCGTTAGAAAGCTACAACAGAAAAAGCAGCAGAGAAGTGATAGAAAAAAGAAAAAAAGACTGAGACGTATGCCATAGGTCCATGGTAGCAGAAGGTACAGGGTAGATGGAAGCTACACGTTGGCAAGTTGCATCTCAACTATCCAGCATATCCGCATGACACAGAAAACACTGTGTAATACAGCGCTCACAGAATTAGTTGTAAGCTCTTCAAAAGAGAGATACAGTTTCAGGTGTCTGTCAGATTCTTAAATCATAAATTCCGTTTCAACCCTGGAGTTAACTGAAAAGTTAAGATCCTAGCATAACAGAAATACAGAGATAATAAATACGTCTAAGAGGACACACTCTTATAAACTCTCGAGATCTAGGCTTTCTAATCTAACAGATGTATTATAGCATATCAAGAACTACTGCAAGGGTAAGAAAATAAGGAAAAAGTCTCCTTTTAGTTTAAGTGTTTTGCTGTGCCACTTACCAGGGACTTTTCTGTCTCATGGTCATGACGAAGGGCTTGTATTCTAGACGTCCACTTACTTTCCTGCATAGAGGAAATCAATATTAATTCCTGTTAATAACACATTAACATTTAGTTCAATATATGCAGCTTTATTTCCTGTTGATAACACATTACCATTTAGTTCAATATATGCAGCTTTATTTTTCTAAATAAAGCATAAATACTGAAAAGATTATTCATGATATGAAACTCGAGTAACCCTGTATTTAAGACCTAGAACAGTCATCAGCATGTTTTATGCATCCGAGTGTGGTTTTCTTACCAATCACTCCAGAAACTGTGTATTTGTTCCTTGATTTGTATATATAGTGACTGTGAGTGAGAAATACACATGTATTTTGATACGTCTCTGTGTATTAACAATAAGAGTAGTGAAAGCAGGGTTTTTTTTCCCCAAAATAATGTCATTTCAAGCACTCACTAACAATGTATTTTGCATAATGATGATAAAACCCAGTATTAATATATGAGTTTTTGAGTGAACTGAATTTTCTTTGAATAAATAAAAACCATAAAGTAAAACTCACTAAGTTTTCCACATCTTTGAGCAGAAATGACCAAACTTCTGGATGATACCAGCAGTATACAAAGACCTTCACACCCCAAGAACCATGAAATATATAATGCGTGCCTCAAAGCGTCAAAAAAAAAAAAAGAGTAAAAAGGTTTGTGGGTATTTTCAAGGGCCTCACAACTATTTTTTTTCTTTTTTTATAGGAACAACCCAGACATGCAGGTGAGTCCCAGAGCAATGCAATGACCTTGGCCTCAGTGGCCCTTCCTAACTCAGTCTTTCCTATAGGTGGGACTTTGGATTGTCCAACAGATTTGCGCTAGCACCAGCATCTGTGCTCGTCGGATGATATAGGCCTGGTACAGAAGTTGCACCTGACAAGCTCGAGTGCTTCATATGGCTCAAAAGCCACAGGTTGACAAATCCTGGCAGAAAGTTTCTTAACATTTTTTTTCATCTTGGAAAATTCCAATTTTTCCATAAGTGGCCTCACAGATCAGCAGACATAAATGATCTATTAGAGCCTTCTGGAAATGAACTGCAACCCTACTTGGTAAAGCTAAATATATTTAACAATAAAGAATAAGAGAATATAAATAAATAAATAACAATTTATTTACAAAGGATAAGGAAAGTAATTCCTTGGTTTCCATTATAGAGATTGTACTAAATAGTAGTAAATTTTTAAAAACAGCTATTTTAGACATTGAGAGGGATGAGAACTTTACTTACGGGTTTAAAATCCTACTCAGAGATGTACAAAAATGAAAAGAACACAAGCAGTCTGTCAAAAGCAATACATTAAGTTACAGTGTTACCTGTTTTTCAAGAAGTTTAACCACATTGTGATAATCCTGAGGACTCTGAGGTTTCTCTTCTGTAAATTCTTGGCTATCCATCAGCGTCCCTAAATTGGATTTTTGTTGCATACTGGACTTCTGTAATTCTAACAGTTGCTAAAAGGCGGGGGGAAAAATGAAGACCCAAATATGTATACAGATTTTGTTTTATAAAACTGTCATTTAATACAAAATCTACTTTAAACATAACTACACAGAGATTGCATCAGACACTTCTCACATTTCTCATGAGTTCAGCATTTATCAAATTTCATGTAATAATTAATATATACATCTAACATAAATATACCTTGCAAATATACACAGGAACTAGCAGCTACAAAATATAAGCTGCTCTAGTAATGCTGTGCATATTTATTTTCTGACCCACCTATACTTTTACAATTCTCTTTCTAGTCAAAACTCTGGAAAGCATTTCCAGAGCATGTATTGAAAACACATGCAGTTCTGCTGTCAGGACTATAATGCAGAAGTTAGTCCCCTCCATGCCAGTTATAAGAGTATTAATATAAGGATACCTAACAGACAGCAATAATAACAATATCTACTAATCCATAAACAAGCACTCAAAAGTTGAGAAGTAAGAAAAAATTGACACAGTTGCTGAAGGCATAATTCATTCATCCAAAACAATGCTATTAAAAAAATGAACTGAAATTATGTTAATAAAGTACCAATATACAAAGATACAATTATGGCTATCATGTAACCATTATTTTTAAAGTTTTGTAAGAAGACCTCTAAGCTGACTACATCACATTTCAAATATGTGAAGTTTACTACCATCTACTGTAAGGGATTCATGCCTTAAAATGTTGGAAAATTTAAATCACTTACATTTTCTAATGTTGAATTTCTTGAAGATAACTCCTTAAGCTCTTTCATAAACATCTCTTTCACTTTTTCTATTTCATCAGCCAATTTCTCTTTTTCCTCCTCTTTCCATTTATGAAATGATTGTAGAATTTCTTCTTCTTTTGATTTTTGCTGTTCACATTCCTGAAATTATTTTTAAAGCATTATTTGTTATTTTTCCCCACATGCAATACTAATTCAGGCACCCAAACTATGTGTGGGAGGCAGTCACTTTCAACGGGCAACATTGTGATGTCAAAAAACATGAAAAACCACCCGTTTCTGAAGATTTCTGGGGTAGCAAACTATACATTTTGCTAGCAAAACAAGTACGCTTCAAGAAGTTTTGGTAGTTCATTATTTTTCATTGAATAACACATGAATGACCTTACTTGGTCGTATCAAAGATCCACCTAGTTCAGCATCCTGTTTCTCACAGAGGCCATAAGTGTATAGGTGGGAAAGGGTAATACCGGGGCAAGCAAACGTGCACGTTCTCCTTAACAGTCTCCAGGCTGTCAACTGTTTTCAGCTCAGAGGACTTCCTCAGCTTGACACGGTTTTGTAAACTTAGTAACCTTTGATACATTTCTCCTCACATACTTTTGCAGTCGTCCCTTGTGGCTGTGTCAGCTTTTAGCAACTGCAACATCTTTTGCCAATGAGCTCCACAGGTCTACTACAAGTTGCATGAAGAGCCAAGTACTTTTTTTTGTTTGAATCTGGCTCCTGCTAGGTTCATTTGATGGATGCTAGGCCCTGAACCGAAAAAGAGAGTGAATGATTGATACCTATTCACTCTATGTAACTCATGACTTTGCGGACATCAGTATCTCACCCTCCATCCCCACCAAGCTGTTGTCTCTTTTTCAGACTGACAACTCTTAGCATGCTCAGTCATTCTAAATACAGACTGATCATCCCTGTAGCCCATCTCCATAACTTTTATAATTCTATCATATCCTTTTTGAGATGAAGGGACTAGACCTACACACAGTATTTAGGCTGTGGCTTGCACAGTGATTTTTCAGAATAATTTGTAATATTTTATTTCCTTTGCTGGCTGCTACTAACCACTGGGCCGACATTTCCCTGGAACTACTTATCACAACCTTAAGATCTTGCCCTTCAGTAGTAACACTCAGCTCAGAACCCATCATTTTGTAGATGAAGTTAAAATTATTTTTTCCCCATATACATTTACCCCACTTTATCTGTTAAATTACTTTTACCATTCCATTACCTAGTCACTCATTTTTGTATAGTCCTCAACTTGTTCAAAGTCCTGCATTTCACTGTCCAGAATAAACCCCCTTTTTAGGCAACCCCTACATCTTTCCATCACAGCATTCACTGCGAATTTGTTCTCTGACTAACTATAACAAGCAATCATTGTACACTTATGAAGAACAGGTCTTCTGTATCCTTCCACCTCAAAGGAGTAGAAGGGACCAAGAATTGGAAGCATGACAGTTTTTATCCAAATTCCCTCCAGTAGTGGTTCTCCTAAAAAAAACACAGGGGAAAGATCTTCTGATCTTTCAATCAAAAGACAACAACATAATGATACCTGAATTGACAGTGGATGTCAGTCATGGCAGACAAACTGCACCCAGTCACACTTCACATTTCTACCTTCCCTGACATCCCAGAAAAACACAGAAGCTTTGAAAGCTTCTTGTTGTGTAACACTGCAGGCTGTAGCTTCAGGACATTTCAGGCAGTCCCCTTGTAGTTAGGAGTCTCAGCCAGGACAAGTGACTTCAAAATAGGCCCCTGAGGCACCAAAAAATCTACGCTGCACTGTTATGAAAACTCCAAGTTCCATCTCATAAGAAAAACAATGCTTCAAGGGCAGGAGAAGTATGTTATAGATGTACCTCTCAAAAGTGAGGCACAGAATGAAAGAGTAGAATACCTAGCAGATGTCCACATAGGGCCAAGGCTCATTATTCTGACCCTGCTTGCACTCCTAGGTGAAACTACCCATGCTTTTCATTTGGTCATCCAGTTACTTTCGAAAATGGAAGAAAACCAGGAAGCTGAATGGTCCCGGGAGAAGGGGAACAGGACGACTGAAAAAAGGAGAGTCTGAAGCTGTGTTCAGGAAAAGAAACACTGCATGTTTTACAGAAGACCAGCTTTTCCTCTGAAAACAAGGAAGAAAATAATTAATAATAGCGATGTTTTGTTGATTCCCTTTAAATTAAAAATGTAGTGTTTCTTTCCAAACTTAATGGTTGGTCTTACGTTTGAAGGTCCTCAAACTCCACTAAGAAGTTCTGAATATTGGGTGATATATTAAGACAAGGTTCTCACAGGTTATGTTAACAACCACAAACCCCTGCTTTTGAATGTGATACAGGGCAAACTGCAATACCAAGATCAGCATCTAAATGAATCATTAGAAGTATCTTGTCTTTTATGCCAAGAATTTGCTCCTTAGTGAATCACAACCCCCCCCTTTAAAAAAATTTCCATCCCTATTTCAACAGCAAATTATCTGAATGTATTTACTCAAACAGAAATGAAAACTGTGAGATGATCTGAAATTATCAAGCTTTTAAAAACACCAAAACAGGTAACTTGGAGACTTTTTTTCTCTTTATGAGCTAGTAAGCACTACCACAAGGCTTAATATCATCCTAAACAAAGCCTTGCATGTGATTACAAACAGATAATTACTGCTTTTAAATCATTCTAGTTTAAGGTTTTTTATTCACACAGCAGTAGCTAAGATTACTTTCTGCTTTGGCTCTCTGGTCAACCAAAATCTGAGCATTTAAAGACCAACATGCAAAGCCTAGACTGCTTTATTTCTTCTCACTCGCTCTTCTTTGACTGCTTTACACCTGTTAGACAGTAAGGTTCTTCACAGCAAAGAATAAATCTTACTCAGTTTATAAAGTCACATATAAAATCACAGTCATAGATAAGAAACATTTAATCATCACAAAGTAACATATTAAAAATAGCTTATATTTCACTGCAGCAAGGCAATTTTATCTGCTTCAATAATAGGCCACAGTTATCTTATGAACTGTCAAGTGCTAACAGAAATGTTGTCTTAAGTATTCATTTAAAGTATGTCTAAAACAAAAGTAAGGAGAAAGCAGATGTTCAAAATTAGGAGGGGTGAGGGGAAGATATGCTCTAATGCCCAAGCACCATTGCTGCCAGGCACGCAAGCTGCAGATACATTTTTGTTCTGTTCCAGTTACAAAATGAGTGAATGCAGTCCAAAGTACTAATTCTTTTGAGAGGTTCGTATTCTTTAGTACATATTACCTTAGAAAACCTGACCATATTAGCCTGTTGTTCAGCCTCTAACTGGGACTTGGTGAGCTGCAACTGCTCCTTCAGTTTATCAATCTCATCCTGCAATTTGTCCGTCTTTGCTTTCCTCTTCTGTTCTGTTTGAAAGAAACACAGATTTTAAAAATGTTTGTTGTAATTTATGGAAATGTGATACTTACTACAAATGTGTTTCTATAGCGTTTCAGTAACATCTTCATAAAGTGTGACTCTCATAGATAGTTTCCCCTCCCACCACCATGATTCTCCAAAGATGCTTATAAATGCGTATGTTCTCTGGACTGCTAACATTATCCGCAAAGACTGAAAAATACCGATATTACTGACATGTGAAACAGTTTATGAAATATTTACAAGAAAAAGTACTATATAATCTAATTTCAAAGGAATCTAAGCAACACAGGCTCAAAAAAGGACATATGAAGGACAAAGTGAACCTCAATTATTCAATTCTGTTAGGTTTAATTTTTTCTACATAACTTCTGTAAGGAGTCCATTTGGAATGCAACTCTATTTATCTGGAATGAGTCAGAGGGAATGTCACTGTAATAAAACATGTTAAAATATGCAAAAATTATAACAATTTTTAATCTTGAGACATTTTATCAATTTACCAAGGATTTACTAGCCCATCATCTGGGAATCTGAGCACCATGCAGAACATTATTTCAGAAATAACTGCATGGAGTATTTCCCTCATACAGCCATTTCAGACTAATTCTTTATATGATAATTAGTTCAACTGGTTCTGCAGCACCTTCCACTATCATTTTTATCAAGTGTAAAGTGCACAACAGCTTCTTTCTTCTTCCAATATATTAACGCTTCCTCAGACGCTTACTCAGACCCCTCTCACTGTTCCTGCTGTTTTATTTCCCTGACAAGCTACAGTTTAGACCTCGCTAGACTCTTTCTGCTCTTTCTCCTCCCAAATACTCTTTTCCCCGAACTCATTTCTAATCACTGCCATGTGTCAATACTTGTTAGTCCTTAGCGATAAATCATAAGCATGCAACCTAACAGGAAGGAGAGAATTTAGAGATGAATGAAACAAACTTTGAGAGCAATGTTTTTCAAACTAAACATTTTTCAACGAAGAGAGACAAAAGTATGTAAGTTAGTGGTATAGCAACTAAGATTATCACAGATACATGAAGTTAGATTATTATTGACAGTTTCTTTTTCTCACTATATTTTACAGTCAGTTTAGTTCAGGACAGCCTGATCCTATTCAAACTGATTTCAGGTGACCCGGATTATTTCTATACTGATAATTCATATGTATTCACAAAATGTATTTGCCTTAGCGCAACTTGTTCTGTTTACCCACACCTTCATAACACACACGCCTAAAGAGAAACTGTGCTTTCAAGTCTGCTACTGGCTAAGTATTCAGTGGGAATGCTAGTTTGAAAAGGTACTGTAAATATGGCATACAATCTTTTGTTAATTATTTTCCAGAGACTGAAACATATGTCACCCAATAGATTTTGTCAGTCAGTGTTGCTTGCATTCACACAAATTGGTATCTGCCACCTAAAAATGGAACGTGAAAGTCACTCTTCCCAGTTACACAAAATCATAGACTGCACATCCTCACTATATTTACACTTTTCTAAACTATTTATCCCAATTTTTTTTATAACATTAAAGTACATACCAATCTGAGATTCTTCCGGATGGCGCCTTTGCATGTGACTTTGTAAAAAGGAATAGTTCATAAAAGCCTTTTCACAAAACTGACACTACAAAAACCAGATAAAAGCATTTTAGTTATTATTAGTAACGTGTTTGGTAAGTATAGTGGTTAAGGTTTTTAACAGGTTATTACATTTTGCCCAGACATCAAAAGTAGGTAACTTCAATAAATTCCATTTCACAAGAATAATGACTAAAATTCTCACAGTGCCCGATTTCTGTAAAGTTATTCGTGTTATTTAATGTCTCGCAGTGATGGTCATGGGCTAGAGTCCCATTGTGCTAAGCACTGTACAAACTCAGAACAAAAAAGACTCTGACCAAGCAAGTTCAAATTCCAATATAAACCACAGATAAGAGATGAATATAGGTAGGTAAAGAAGTATAAGGAAAAAGTAAGACAACACTATTCAGCACAATACACACTGACTCCAGCCAACTAGCAGCTCAGGTGTTCTTAAGACTCTTGTACCACGGCAAAGGAGAGCACCATACAGTTGGAAAAAACAATAAAGATGGGTTTGAGTATACATAAGTGAAGATGTATATTATTCATATATTGTATGAAGATGTACATTGTAAGATGACAATACTAGAAGGACCATAGATCTGTAAAAAGCTCAGACATTTCAACCAAAATAAGGTAACAGTACAGAATTTTGCAAGAAAATGTACATACATTAGTATGCTGCCTAGCATCCTTCTGAAGCATAAAGCTGTTTCAATTATGGTTCCTATAATTTACTTGTTATTTTTTAATTTGAATTTTAAGTCATGTTTTAAGTCAAATTTGGATCCTATCCATTTTAAAAGATTTTTTTTGTTCACCTTCAAAGTACATTCCACTAACGTTCAGAATATTAAAAACAGATGGGTATCAAAAGGACAGGAGCTATATCTGCAGATTTTACAACATAGCAGTAAGACTGTGAATCAAAGCCCCTAATCGCTTTAGGTAGGGTTGCTCGTTACCTCTTTCTCATACTTTCTTTTCAAATAAATATATTTTAACAAACCACAAATACTCAGCTGAGTCCTTTTTCCTCATCAGCGTGATATAACTGTAAAAGACTGACTTAACAGATTCAAGATCTTGCCACCATCATCAAATTCCCAGATTTCACCTAATATTTAAAATACTGCCACTGATAGTCAGGTATCCTATTAAATATAAATATCTTTCAGCAAACACTAAAGCCATGAATTATTAAGACAAATTTTGTTGGACAAATGCAAAAAAGTGCTAACAAAAACCCAAAGTAAAGAGATATAGTACAGTAGCAAAGCATTGCTGCCAACCAAGAGGGAGCTTACAGTGTAACAGTTTGCACATGATTTATGGAATGAAATTGGCTGTGAAATAATGTTATCCATTCAAGCACAAACTTCATGTCAGTTTGACTTGCTGGTAGTGAAAGAAAGTTCTTACTGCAGGAGACAGGATTAACACAGGGAATATTTAGGTTTTTAATTATGTAACATTATTCTTGCAACTACTTTTCACAGTGTTAGACACAATGTGCACTTTATGCCTACATTGTGCATGAGAATGTAAGATTTCGTAGAATCATAGAATCAGAATCATTAAGGTTGGAAAAGACCTCTAAGATCATCGAGTCCAACCATCAACCCAACACCACCATGCCCACTAAACCATATCCCTAAGCACCACATCTACACGTCTTTTAAATACCTCCAGGGATGGGGACTCAACCACTTCCTGGGCAGCCTCTTCCAATGTTTCACCACTCTTTCAGTAAAGACATTTTTCCTCACGTCCAATCTAAACCTCCCCTGGCGCAACTTGAGGCCATTTCCTCTCGTCCTATCGCTTGTTACTTGGGAGAAGAGACCGACACCCACCTCGCTACAACCTCCTTTCAGGTAGTTGTAGAGAGCAATAAGGTCTCCCCTCAGCCTCCTCTTCTCCAGGCTAAACAACCCCAGTTCCCTCAGCCGCTCCTCATAAGACTTGTTCTCCAGACCCTCCACCAGCTTCGTTGCCCTTCTCTGGACATGCTCCAGCACCTCGACGTCCTTCTTGTAGTGAGGGGCCCAAAACTGAACACAGTATCCGAGGTGCGGCCTCACCAGTGCTGAGTACAGGGGGGCAATCACTTCCCTACTCCTGCTGGCCACACTATTGCTGATACAGGCCAGGATGCCATTGGCCTTCTTGGCCGCCTGGGCACACTGCCGGCTCATGTTCAGCCGGCTGTCGACCAACACCCCCAGGTCCTTCTCTGCCAGGCAGCTTTCCAGCCACTCTTCCCCAAGCCTGTAGCGCTGCATGGGGTTGTTGTGACCCAAGTGCAGGACCCGGCACTTGGCCTTGTTGAATCTCATACAGTTGGCCTCGGCCCATCGATCCAGCCTGTCCAGGTCCCTCTGCAGAGCCTTCCTACCCTTGAGCAGATCAACACTCCCGCTCAACTGGGTGTCGTCTGCAAACTTACTGAGGGTGCACTTGATCCCCTCATCCAGATCATTGATAAAGATATTGAACAAGACTGGCCCCAAAACTGAGCCCTGGGGAACACCACTTGTGACCGGCTGCCAACTGGATGTAACTCCATTCACCACAACTCTCTGGGCCTGGCCGTCCAGCCAGTTTTTTACCCAGCTAAGAGTACACCTGTACATTTCTGAACAAAGTATCAAAAAACTGAAAAATTATTATTGAAAATTAAATTTGTATTACTCAGATGAAGGCATTGACCAACGAGTCTCAAATTTGTGACTTGTAGGTACCAGTACCATTTTATAATAATATTTCATGGTTGAACTTACATTAGTGGTGGATTAAAGGCATTAAATCTGAATTCCAAAGCATGGTTACATTAGATATAAAGTGTGCCTCCACTAAAAAAGACAAGTAACTATTTACAGGCTTGTTTGCAAAACAGCCAAGTGGATGAAATCTGAACTACCCTCTCAGGAACACAAGCAAAATCCCTATTATCTGGCACTGCAGATCAGCCAAGATCATGGCACAGATAAACAACACACAATTACTGTTTGCAGATCACACTGCTGCCCTGCATTTACAAACCCTAGGAAGAGTTTAATTTATCTCTGGCATTCACACTCAGAATCCTGAAAACACTGTAAGAACTGCAGGAACTGTTCAATGTCACTCCCTGAACTCACTTTTCCCATGAGAACCTAAATAACTTTTAGAGACAAGAATTTACTAACAGAGAGGAAAAAAGGGGGGAGGGCAGACGTTTACTTTATATGAAATTAAATTAAAAATGGGAAATAGCTTTCCATCTCTGCTTTATTGTAAATGCCACTGAACAGAAGATTAGTGATGAGCCAAGTTCACTACCATGTTCTTCAGCTTCCATCAAGACAGTTGTATTCTACAAATGTTTCAGGAAAACTTGGTAATATTTAGCTGGCAATCACAGTGTGAGAATTATTTAAGTTTACACATAAAATCATGCATGCAATCGGTTTTCTTTTGCCACACAGGACAGACAAACTGCTCTGTAAGTTGCATAAAGGCTTTTCAAAATGATACCACATCAGCAGCTTGTCCTTAAGACTAACATTCAAATGAATGCATTGAGACAAGGTTCCCATGAAGTCTACCATACATATAGCTCTACTCTTGGGGCATAAGGTGTCTTTTTCCTTACAGAAACACTTGAGTCAAGTTAGCTGATGTCTTAAAAAATTAAACTTTGCCAGCCTGCTGAAATTGGTGTTACACTGTGGGATAGGATTGTACATAAGAAAACTTGTATTTGTTCTGTACTGCAACTATTCCATGATTAAGGAGAATTTCAACAATCAGGACTGCTAGTATCCCAAGAATTAAAAAAAAAGAAGAAAACGGTAACTTTAAACATATAGACACAAAGAGCTAGCCTGAAATCATGTCAAATCTGTGTCCAGTGTACTCTCTAGACTTCAGACTACATTTGAAGCTGCAATCTGCATTCCTGAAACCTGTTGAAAAATGCTGAAGCTGAAAAATCTTTAAATCAAGCTGTTACACCCAGAACACAAAAACCTCTCCCAAAAAACCAGAGTGCCATGACACAGAGAGTCAGAACCGCAATGTACTAAGGCTCTTAGGGAAGACCTTTAAGGAACAGATTATTGTGGAGTTAGGTATGAGCTACCTCACTAAGACTCTTTACCATCGTGCCTGAGTCACTTCTGAGTCACACACACAAGAAGAAACTTTGTGCCTGAAGAACGTTACTGCAGGAAAGTGACAACTAGCGGACAGGTAGGTTACTGCTTAGCACCAGTTCTGATGTACTTGCCCTGTGTGTATTCTGACTATGTAGCTGATAGGCAAGGAGAGACAGCAACAGAAAGTAGTAACACGTTTATCACAGGTTTTGTATGCCTGTGTATCTGACACTTTCAGATGTGTCAAAAGCGAATCCAAGATTAAAGAGCACTTGTTAGTAAAAAGAGGATTTGTTAAAGATGATGTAGCGCTCTCCCAAACGTCTGTGATACCAGCCAAACGTCTGTGAAACACAGATGGGAAGTGAAGCACCTGCAAGCGATGCACTCCCTTTTTGCAGGGTCACCGGTCCCTGCAGCTCCAGCCTCTCGCCCAGCAAGCGACTGCACCCCAGCAGAGTGGGGCTGCTCTGCTGCCTGTCCCCGGCAGGCTCGGAGCTGGCAAGGTGTGGGTGACCGGGCCACCAGGACCTCTCCTCTCACCTGGTGGTAGCTGGCTCGGGCCTCCAGCATCATCTGCTGGGTGCTGATCATCTTCTTCCTCCGGCGGCACTCCTCCTTGAGTCCCTTGATCTCCTGCGAGCGGTGGGCCACCTCCTTGCCCAGCTGGTCGCGCTGGGCCTGGGCCGCCCGCAGGGCCTCCTCCAGGCTGCCGAGCTGGGCGCTGAGGTACTCCTGCGAGTGCAGCAGGTACTCGGTGCAGAGCTGGGCCAGGCGCAGCAGCTTGAGCAGCAGCGGGTCTGCGGGGCCCTGGCAGTGGGGGCAGCGCTCTCGCTCGGCGCTGCAGAAGGTGACGTGCTCCAGGTGCTCCTGCAGGGCCGCCACGTCCCCCTCCCGCGACACCCGGCCCACGTCCACGGCGCTCAGCCGCCGCCAGTCCGGGCCCTCATGGCGGCCGCGGAACTGGAAGGCGGGAAACGGCGCCGGCCCCGCGCCGGCCCCGGTTCCCCCCGCCGCCGGCGGGTAGTAGGCGCGCTCGGTGAAGGGCTGCGGGAGAGAGACATAGCTCAGCCCGGGCCGGCACCCACTCCCGCCCCACCGCCCGCCCTCCCCGGCGCTCACCATGCCCGGGCTCCGTCCCTGGGGCTCCGCTCGGCGCCGGCGTCCTCCGCGTCGCTATGGCAGCCCCGGCCTGCGCGGGGGGGAGGCGGGAGTGAGGCCCGGCCGCCCCGCCCCGGGCCCGCCCCGCCGCTCCCCGCCGCATCGCCCCCCCGAGCGCCCTGCCCCGCAGCGCCCCGCTCGGCCCGGCCCGCGCGAGGGTGGCGGCGGCGCCCCGGGACAGGCGGCGGGCTGGCTGTCGCCACGCCGCCCAGGCACGCGGCACCCGTGTCCCACCGCGGGGACTCGGCTCCGTGCTCGGCACAAATCCCGTCCACTTCCCCGTCCCGCGGTCTTCTTCCCCCAGCACCGCCACGTTCTCCTGGCAGCGTCATGCTAACTAGCCCTCTCCGGAGGATCCCAGTGCTCCCCCCGCCTGGGACGCCGTACGCTCGTACCAATACATCCTTTGCCATCTTCACACATTACTCACATCTACAAATATGTCCTCAGCTACGCTATTACGTGTATGGACCCTTGCCACAGCTACACAGCGTATGTTTTCTCTCTCCACGTTCCCTTCACTTCACCACAGAAGTCTATACATGGCACCCTGTAGACCCATTTCACTTCACTGCATCAACGTGCCTCCCCACCCACCGCCCTGTCCCTCCTCCATGCTGCTCCTGACTCACAAACCTTTCTCACTGTACCACGACATTACACTCCTCTACCCCCATGCTGGTTCATGCCCTTCTCCAGTCCCACCTACTCATCTCCCAGGTGTGGTGACACCTGTCACCTCCCCACCATCAGCATATGGTATGTATGCCATTTCTCTGTACATCTGCTTCGCGCTGCTGCACCCTCGTGTGCCTCAGCTGGTAGCTCCATGCAATCTCTCCAGTGCAACTCCATACCCTCCCAACGCCTGCACACCAACCTCCTGCCAGGTGCTTTCACACACCTTCCTCACCCTAACACAGTCATACACCCTTTGCACGCCGCTTCCACATGCTCTCTTCACTCATCACACCAACACACCTCCGCCTGGTATCACCACGCACCAGACCACCTCTTACAACCATATAACCCTACAACCTCACCATGTCTGCCTGTCACTCCTGCCTCGCTCCACCAATCCCAAACACTTCATCCCCACGAAGCATCTCATGGCGCGTGTACGTCACCTACTTCACCATCCCGTGCTCAAATACTTTTCTTCAAAGGCAACCAACAACTGGCACCTATCTCCCTGCCTCACCACAATTCCTAGTACTCCCCAGCTCAGTGTTCCCATTTCCCTGCTCCTGCTCTGTTGCTTCAAACACTGTCCCCAGGCAGGAGCATCCTTCTCCTCCATCATACAAAATTATCCTATTCCCTCACTCATCCTTACTACTCTTCTCCAAAAACCTGCTCTTCCTGTTACCATTTCTCAATATTTCAGTCCCCTACACTGCCCCTGCCTTACCAACATGTTCCATGTTTATACCTACCTGGCTTTTCAGTCCCTTCCACGGGCGCTTCAGTTTCTCATCCTCCTGGTCATTCATAGATACATGAATCTCCAAGCACATTCACACAATAAATACTTGATCATACACTCCATTCCATAGGTTCCTCTACATCATATATCATAGACTCACAGAAATGTTGTTCACAAGGGACCTCTGGTGATCATCTAGTCCAGCTTTCTGCTCAACACAGGGCTATCAACCAACACTAGTTTCCATCACCTGTGGCTTTTAGGATGAACAAACGGTCCATGAGCCCTCTGGGCAACCTGTTGTGTGGCTGTGCTCTCCTCCTGATGAAAACATTTTTCCTAATATCTCACCGTGTATCTGCCACTACCAAGGAAAAAATGGTTCTGATATTTTTGCAACTATTCTTCAAGTAAGTGTAGGCCACCATTAGAGTGCGCCTTTGCCTTCTCTTCACCACACCAAACAAGCCCAAGCCCCCTCAACCTCTTCTAGTGGATCCTGTGCTGTAGACCCCTAACCATCCTGTTAGCTCTCTTCTGTCCCCTTTCAATTTCTCTCCATCCCTCAGGCTCCCCCTTAATATTTTCCTCCATTCATCTCCTAGGAACTTGCAATGAACCTCACCTCTCACCTACATTTTTAACATTGCCCTTTTCCAATATAAACAGTGACATGTCTACTATTAATTACAACATACATCTACTTCCATGCAAATACCAACAATGTTGTTATATGCACTAATGCAAGGACTGTTTCCCTCACAAATTACAAGCTCTTAGTCTTATGTAGGTTTTTATGTTGGTTGTTGTGCAAAAAAGCTTGTTTGCTTTTCCCACATACATGAATTGATATAATAAAATACACTGGATCTTCCTACAAACCTGGCCTCATTGAATTCCCCTCATATTAGCAGACATAGGTTGAATAGCATAGAACAGAACAGAATAGAATAGAATAGACTATTTCAGTTGGAAGGGACCTACAACGATCATCTAGTCCTACTGCCTGACCAACTCGGGGCTGACCAAAAGTTAAAGCATGTTGTTAAGGGCATTGTCCAAATGCCTCTTAAACACTGACAGGCCTGGGGCATCGACCCAGGACCTCTAGGAAACCTGTCCCGGTGTTTGACCACCCTCTCGGTAAATGCTTCCTAATGTCCAGTCTAAACTTCCCCTGGCACAGCTTTGAGCCATTCCCACGCGTCCTGTCACTGGATACCAGGGAGAAGAGCTCAGCACCTCCCTCTCCACTTCCCCTCCTCAGGAAGCTGTGGAGAGCAATGAGGTCACCCCTCAGCCTCCTCTTCTCCAAACCAGGCAAGGGTATGAGGTCCTCAGCCGTTCTCCTCATAGGACATTCCTTCCAGCCCTTTCACCAGCTTTGTTGCCCTCCTCGCGACGCGTTTGAGGACCTTCACATCCTTCTTAAATTGTGGGGCCCAGAGCTGCACACAGTACTCCAGGTGAGGTGCACCAACGCTGAATACAGCGGGATAATCGCCTCTTTTGACCGGCTGGTTATGCTGTGTTTGATGCACCCCTGTATATACATCCAACCTACGGTCAGGGCAACCCCTGGAACATCTACTCAGTGGTGCCTCCCATGAGCTCTGCTCCATATGCACACTGGCTACATTCTGACTCAGCGTCAGGAGGTGAGCAGGCTGCACATCCCTGTCCCTCCTATAGGAAACCCGGGCACATAGCAGATTCACACTCCAAAAAGATGGACCTCTGATGGGAAGAAATGGGGGTCTGGTACTGAACACCCGCAGCAGAGGTGTCTTCCTTGCAGTCAGCGCACCCACCGTGCACCCCAAAACAATGACCGTGGGACACACCTCTGCTTCACAGCACAGACCCAAGCATTTCCTCCAGCCCTCAGCTACCTTCAGAGAGACCCAGATCAGTCTCAGATCACTCCCTTCAGCAACCCAGGGTCCAACTCTTACCAGCCTCTCCATTCCTTCACACCCACACCTACCCCCGCACAAACGGAAAGCTGGAGGAAACGCCTGTCTTTTCATACCCACAGAGAACCACAAGGACTCCTCTCTTGCTTTATCCACATACAGAAAAGTTACACCCTTCTGCCTTCCCCACTTCTGTAAAAAGGTTGAAAATCAACCTTTCCAAGAACATACCT
The DNA here is from genome assembly GCF_965638725.1 of Aptenodytes patagonicus. Lineage (NCBI taxonomy): Eukaryota > Metazoa > Chordata > Aves > Sphenisciformes > Spheniscidae > Aptenodytes > Aptenodytes patagonicus. The sequence goes on along the minus strand of NC_134949.1, from coordinate 168,537,659 downwards.
AGGCCCAGCGCAAGGTTTAATTAATCTACAAAATTAATTTCAATGTATTGGAAGTTTGAACAGAGAAGGTAATAACATGAACGCAGGACAGTGAGCCCTCCTGCCTGTTGGCACGAGCCACCCTGGAAGGCAATCTTCCAAAATACTTGGCACTACAACTTGCTTTTTGGACCTTTAACCTTTACTGCAATACCTAAGGTTCAGTACATCTTCCATTCAGATTCTTCCATCACTTACCACGACATTTTTTTTAATTTAGAAAGATACTGTGTGGTGTTTGTAACACTGCAGTCTTCTCCTGCAAAGGTGACATTTCTGCCACCTCATTTTCCACAAACAGGACCTCCAGCAATTGCTACCTTCAAAGAAATTTATTTAACATTTTTTATATATATCAAATATAGGTCTGCCTGGTTTACCACTGAACTTTGCACTGCTCTCACTCCTGAAGTATTAAGAAAATATGCCACTAATGTCCTTTAGAGCTATTTCTAATATACTGCAGACTCACTTCCATTTACAGTGTATAATTACACTTTTATTTGTAAGCAGCTAGATTTTTAAAAAATGCTCAAATACTGACTACTGTCCAAAATGTTCATGCCTCGAATTCCTTAAAACACCTTGAAAACTTGTATTTGGATACTTTTCCTAGTCAAAGGAACTGTTAAGTTGTACATAATGAAATCTATCTCCCAAAAATCTGCTCTATTTGACATAGGAGAAATTTCTTTACATAGAAAACACGTGAATTTTGTAAACTACCAATTTGTGTGTCAAGCAGAAGCCTGAAAAAGCACACATGCAATAAGAGTCTTCAACTCACCGATGCATGGGTTTAATAAAAAATCCCCTTATTTAAAGCCAGCAAAGTTAAACCAAACCCGTGGATATGCTTGTTTTCCTCGACCGATGTATTTAGTTAGCAATGTCCACATGGAATTTCATGCAGTTCCAACTAAACCTGCTTTAACTGAATGTGACCTGGCAGTGGTGCATCACTAAGCTGAGGAGAGGCACAAGCTGCCCAGGTATCTCAATGCAGGCAGAAAGACAGAAACAAAGTGATCAAAAAGGGCAGACTCAGCCCGTACGGGTTTCCATCACCTTTCTTTCTTTCTTTCTCTCTCTTTCTCTTTCTCTCTCTCTCTCTCTCTCTTTCTCTCTCTCTTTCTGTCAGATTTACTCCATCCTTGCAGCTGTGCCCGTGCCGAAGTTAGGGCTGTCGCCCACCCACGAGCCCCCTCGGTTAGGGGTGGCACCGCCGTAACTCGAGGGTCGTGGGCTGCGGAGGAGGCCTGCTCCCCGGGACACCCCTTCCCACCGGGGTGGGTGGCACAAGGGAAAAGCGGCGTTTCACCCCGGCTGTGCCCGCAGGCCGGGCCCGGGCCCGGCGGACAGGCAGCGGGGCGCTCGACGGGGTGCCGCGGGAGCCGGCCGAGCAGGGCCGGGCCTGCGGGAGGCCCCTAAGCCGGGCTCCATCTCTCAGCCAAAACCTCCGGCTCCGCTTCGGAGAGCGGCCTCCTTCCCCGCTCCCTCCCGCCTTCCCCTGAGGAGAGGCCCCGCCGAGCGCTTCCCTCCCCTCACCCTCCTGCGCCCCAACGGCTGCCCGACCCCGCGCGGGAGAGGGGGGTGAAGCGGGGAGCCCCTCCGCTCACCTCGGGCTGCTGCTCCGCGGGGGGGGGGCGACCAGGCGCTCCACGGAGCGCGGTTCCCCGCCGCCAGTCGCGGAGGGGGTGGCGGGGCTGAGGCTGCTCCCCGCCCCCGACCCGGGCGGTTACTGGTCCGTGCCGCAGAGGGAGGCAGCTCCCCTCCTCCTTCTCCTCCTCCTCCTCGCCTCCGCCGTCCCCATCCCCTCTGCGCCTCCCGCTGCCCCGAGGCCGCGGAGGATGAGTCGGGGCAGCGGCGGCGGCTGCGGGGGGCTCGGGGCCGAGGCTGGCGCTGCGGAGCGCAGGCGGGGGCTCTCCCGCTGCTCGCCGACTCTCGGTTCTTGAAGGCTGCCCGGCAGATGTTTATGCCCAGGCGGGATGTCCTTTGTCTTGGTCCTAGCCCAGGAGCGGCGTCCCGAGCCTCTCCCACCAAAAGCAGCCTTTTTTCCTTCTTCTTTTTAAATATAAAGGAAGTTAAAAGAAGCTTTTGAAAGGTTCGCTTTTGACATTAAAGGCACTTTTTGTCACGCAGTCACCGAAAACAATACATTTAAACTTGTCAAGGAGCGCACTCCCCAGCGAGGAGCCCCAGCCGCGGCGGGGCGGGCAGCAGCGGCGCGGGCGGAGGCAGGACCCCGCCTGCCCGCGGAGCTGGAGGGGGGACCTCAGGGGACCGCAGTGAGTGCAACGCCAGCTCCCGCGGCGGGGGCGGGGGTTGGGGTGGTGGCTCTTCCACGAGTGTTTTCCTGAAGTGTGCAAGAGGACACCAAGTTCCAGTGCGCGGGTAAGGCGGGAGTATGCTTTCCTGAAGGTATTTCAACCTAAGTAATGTCAGGTGAAGAGAACTGGGTTCAATGACAATACGTATCGTATCGTGCAGGTAGAATCATTCCAACGGCTACAGATTACATCAGATCCTCCTAATTTTCTTCCTCTTCCCTGTAAGGTTTTGAATTGTGTTTTTTCCAAAATAAATGCTGCGCAGCCTTTGTGGCAAGGAGGAAAATTTCAAACATTTGTATTTAATATAAAATATGCCGGCAAATTCAGCAGAGGAGGTGACCATTGCACATTTACAGCACCTAACTGAGGAGTTCCATTTGGCCAGGGAGACACCATTTTTTTCCAAATTACATAGGCAATAATCTCTGGAAAACTTTCGGCTCTCAACATGCATGCTCAGAGACTTACCAAGACACCAACTTTCCTTCCTGAACCATGAAATTCTGTTGCGACAGTGTTGATGTGGGCACATATGCTGCGTACACCAGCTTTAAGAAAATAAGTAATCATTTGGATGCTTCAGTTTTTAATGTCCTAAGGGTACCTCAGCGTGCTCCAGTCACTAATGGGCGTTCAATCCAGAGGATCAGGCTAGAGCTAGTCTGAAGGAAAACCTGAACACATGTAAAATGTGGATGTCAGGTCCTCAGTACTGACTTTTGCTTCTGCAGATCTGCTCCTGTTGGGCTACTAAAGCAGGCATTGCCAGAAGAAGATGGGGATATCAAGGCTTTAAGTGTGGTAAACCTTCAGTAACACATAATGAAGAGAGGACTTTGAAAACTAGCAATGCAACAGTCACAGCCTTTATGGGTCAGGCCTAGAGGCAAATATGTAATACGAGTTGATGAGCACATTATGTGAATGGTTGGAGCACTCACTTAGAAAGCAAGATGTGCAAGTGCAGCAAGTTTTATACCCCATGCCCTTCTTAAAATGCCCTAACAGCAACACCATAGTCTGTTCAGCATGCCTTCTAAGGATCTCTTGTTGAAGCTGTTTTTTGTATCAAAGTAAATGCTAACTGGGTGAGAAAATGTTGGAGATTCTCATCAGTTGATGAGGGGACACCTGTACGAAGTGCGCAGAAACACTTGGATCTTGGTCGCTTATTCTAGTATCTGTTTAATATAAAATACACAAGCAGCCCTTGGAACAAGAGCTAGAACCAAGTTTTCTGTTCTGTGAGGGTAGGGCCATCACCCTGTCTGCTAGAGAGAGTCTCATTCTTTCCCCCTTACTTCCTTCCAGAGCTTGATTAATCTTTAATTACATGCTGTAACTGGTACAGCCTCACTTGGCAAGAGCAGGTATTCTTTAACCAACATTAATGCCTGGTTCCTCCCCCCTCATATCATATAGCTTGGTGACAAAAGTACTCTCCTAAAATGTGCATAGATTACTAGGAGAGGACCAAGAACATTTTAGCTTTTCCGAATCAGCATGACTTGACGCAGGAGGTTTAGGACAGCCAGCAGCCCGGCTGGAGCAGACGGGTGATTACTGTTCATGCACAAACAGGCAGTGGTGTGCAATCACCATAAATCAAACGTGCACCTATGTCTGCCAAGAAGGTTTCAGCTGATACTCAGCTGCACAGGTGATGTACCCTCCGAATTCCTGCCTTGAGAGACAGTAAACTTTCTCCATTGGCCGCCTTCTGAAGTTCAGTAATTGTCACATTTAACAGACGTACTGTGAGAACATGTGGGATATGCTCCTCTGGTGAGCTAGCTTAAGGTATGCCCAGCTTGTGTACACCATGAAGCACTGAAAAAGACTCTCAGCAGCTCATTTCTTGAAGACATGGTGCTTTGGGCATTTTCAGACAAGGTGGTGTATTTTTTTCTTTAGGTGCCTAGGAGACAGTGAAATACTAGCTTCTCCAGTTAGCTACCGACCTTTTTTTACAGTAATAGATGATAGCTGAATGGGAATTTTAGGAACCTAAATTTTGCACTGAGGCACTTAAGACTTTCTAGAGTCCTAACTCAAAGCCTTTTCTTCCCCTTGTATTGTTTTATTCCCAGCTTCTCCTACCCAGCCACACTCCAAATTTTAGACACTTTTCCTATTCTAGCCTGTACATCTCATTATTGTGCACTAACACATTATTTTCCACATGCCAGCCTACTGCCGGGAATGGTTTAAATAAAGATCATTCCCAGTTTGTGGTCCAAATTTATCAAATAATGTTAAGTCTACGTTTGTAGACTTACAAACTTAAGTTTGTAACTTAAGTCCTCTACTTAATGTAGAGGATTCTGGCAATTAACAGAGTCCTCTAGAGGTAGTTTGCGTGTGTCATGGTTTTATGAAACTATTATGAAAATATGATCTGTTGTTCCAGGAGGATTTTCCATGTTCTCTTGACACAGCGCAATGATGAATATGGGGTTTTTTTGGTAGAATTCAGGAAAAAGGAGTAGGGAAGAACTGAGGTTTCTAGGAAGTAGAAATATTTTTATGCAAACCTGGTGAGAAGAGGTAAGGAAGAATAAAGATGGGACGGGGAAAGTGAGTTAAAGTGCGAGAAGTAAACCTAGGCTATTGATTGGAGCAAGGTATCTGTGAGGCTTATAGAGGGTACCTGCAACCGGAGAACACAAAAAGGAAAGATTATTCTGATTGTGGGGTGAAATACGATGGCATCTTGGCCATGGCTATTTGGGAAATGTCCTGGGTAGCAAGGGTGTCAGGGCACAGTGTGGGCCGGCTGGTCCCCATGGGGTGTCAGGGCAGGATCCGGCAGCCAGGGCCCATCCCACCACCCAGCCAGGAGCAGGGCAGCGGGGGGCACCGGAGCAGCCCCAGCCCTGGGCATCGGGCACCTCCCCTGACAGGGATGGGTCAAGGCTCGGTGGGGCCCATGGCCGGGCAGGACAGGGCTGTGGGGAGCTGGAGACTGTGGGGAGCAGTGTTGCTGTGGCAGGGGCTGACAGCCCTGGGGGGCTGACATGGGGTTGTGGGTCCTGATGCAATGCCTTAAGTGAAAAAATTATCTGTGTGGTTTGTGGAATGGAGGAGGATACCATACATGTTCTACAAGATGTTTTAATTTGAGAGGGCAGTGGAAAAACTGTCTGGGGAACTGAGAAATAGACTCTTCAGTAATCTTTCTCTTGCAGCACTCTCAGAGTGACGCATACCAGTAATCATTAACTCTGGTGGAAAGTTGACTTGAGTAGCACGGTACAGGTATAATAATGACTCTAGCCAGATTCTCAGTTTATTTAATCTTTTCCTTCCTGCCAACTCCCTCCATGGCACAATTTTAATGCCTATAATACTTCCATCCATTCAATCTTTCCATCACATAGTTTACCTAAGGAAATTCTTTACATATATATTTTTATCACAGGAAAACAAAGCATTTAAAAGAAAAGAAAGGTAGGATGAGCCACTCTCCTGTCTCATCTGTGCCGCCTCCTTCATTCCAACACACAGCACCAGCTGTGATTAAGCAGTTTGAAGATACACTGCCCCATGTAGTTTAACATATTTAATTTTCAATTTTGGGTACTTCAGACTCTTCTCCAACTAAATCTTCTTCTTTTCTTCAAATAAAACAGTTTCTCTTAAAGGTTTGTCTTCAAGTAACAGGTCTAGCTGGATTTTACTGAGACGGCCACATAGTTCATTTATCTTCCTTTCTCCCAAACACGGAATTCAACTTAACTCTAAAGAACTGTCTGCAAACACACTGATTGTGAGTTTCATCTACTCCACACATGGGTATTATCTTTATAGCGTCCTGTCTGCCTTATTTGTGGTGAACACCTAAGTCATATGCTGAGAACAGCATCATGAAGCTTTTTCACTTCTTCTTGGGTGAGTGTAACCTGAAATTGCTGTCTCATTTCTGATAACTTTTTGCCTTCCCGTTAACTTCTTTCCCAGTATGTGAACGATAAGGTAATTGCAGGTACCATAGTTTTAGCACAGGGATACTTTCTTGACCATTCAAACCCCTTTCTTGACCTGTCATAATTTACATACGGCCAAGAGTCTCACGGCACACACTACGTAACTCTGTGTGATGAGGAGAGGGAAGGCTGCAGGCAGGACCTCAGGCAGGATGACTGCGATTCCCCTTGGCTCCGGCCATTCCTTTGCCAAACGGAGATTGACCAGGAGCCTCTGTAGATACTCAGCAGAGCAACTCAAGTGATGTCAGCCTCGGCCTGGCTCACTGTCTGCTCTAACTAAACAGCCTGCATACCCCAGAGCCCTGTCATTGAGCTTGGGACGCAGTGCTAAAACAGGAATTGTATTTGCATTGCTTCCAGGTGGTCTGCAGCTCCAGGCAGGGTAGATATCTCTCTTCCGACCCATGGGGTTCACCCACTGAGCTCCACTCAGCCAAGCTGCCATTTGCACTCAGAAGAACCATCCACTGCCCGTCGTCTGACACGTGTGGTATTTAACTTTTTGTATTTAGAAACCGTTGATATAACTGGAGCAATAGGAAGGTCACTGAACACTGAAACCAAATCAAGGACTTAGTTTTTAACACTTAGCAACCTCCAGGTGAATTTTTAATGGCATACATTAGATATTTGTTCTTTTTCTAGCAACTACATTGTACTTTTACACTGACTGGGACACAGTCATTTTTGTGGGCAAGAAATAAACCGTATGAAACAGGAAAATGAACCACCATCTCTCAGAACCTCAGTCACAAAGCATACAAGTGCAATCTGTTTCCCCTTTCCTGTTTTTTTCAAATGTTGTCGATCTTCATACTCAAAACTTAAGGGCATGCCTTAGAACTTGGTGCCCCTTCAGGACTTCTGAGAGTCCTGGATTCAGCAAAACTCTAATTTCTGAAAACAAGGATATGAAGAGTTAATCAACATGCCGGCCACTCTGCAGGATGTACACAAGCTCTTCGCTGTCTTCCTTACGTTGCACTTGTCTGCAGATTGCTGTACTGAATGGTAAGAAGGATTAGCTGGAGCAAACCTGTGAATGTGAGGAGAGGCAACGTATCTATATAGATGATCTCTGCTTGGCCTCCGGATATCTGGTCATAAGAGAGATGCAGGATGCCTCATTTCCTCAGGCCATCATCGCTGCACCTGCAAGGCAAATTCTGTTGCCTTTTGGGCTGTTAGCAGTTAGAGGATAAATGAAGTCTGTTGATTCAGAGGTGGGTGCGTAAAAGAGAATGCTAGATGGCATCACATGCCAACGGCTTACATGCTTGTGAAAATGTGCACGAGGGGTATTCTGTTGCCCAATGGCTTGAATAATTGCTTAAGAGATGCAGGAAACTTCCACTTAGGAAGGAAGAGTATGGAGGTGTCTGCTAGAGCAGGCAGAGGTAAGGTTGCACACATACACACTCTAACTTCCAGTCTACATTCTCGGAAGTGTGAGCTTTGCTGACCTTAGTGTTTTGGCAGGACATAAGATAGGAACGAACACCTTCAGTGACGGCACAGTACTTTGTCAATGATGTTTTTCTCATTTTTTAAAATCAGACGTTCGAGAGAAACAAACAGCTTGCAGTTATCGTGTAGGTTTGAAACTCGGAGTTGAGCTGAGAAAAATATTTGTAATAAATGATAGGTAAACCAAAAACAGTTTCAGGGAAATCAAAACTAATTATGAAAATAGGCTGAATTTCATAAATTGCTTCAATCAAAAAAAAGAGCGTTCATTAATATTAACATTTTCCATATATTTTCAAAACAGAATGCTTTATTTCAGAAATATAACAGTATTCTAATGTTTGACGTGAAGTTTTTTGACTTTCAGAGTAGCATTTTATTTGAAAAATGTTCTATGCCTTAAAAAATTAAAATAAATGTTTTTAAAGGGATGTGTTTTCATAATAAATGAAATATTTTGCTTTCTGTCAAGAATTCCCCCCCCCAAAATCGACAAGAGCGCGTTTTTATCTTAAATCAAAATACTAGAAAAAATACTGTTTGGGTTGCATTGTTTCAAATTGAAATCAGGTTTTAATTTGAATTATTTCTAGGCTTTTTCTGGTTCAAACAAAAAAACCCCGAAGTATCTGCTACTCGGCTAACTCTAATTGGGACACTAAAATGTCAAGGTAAAGCATAAAATGGGGTTCCTAATATCTCCTTCCCTGTTTGACACTTCATTGTATCAGAAGGTTAAGTTAGGCAGGAGATAGTGGATGTGTTTTGAGACGTTTGGAGTTTGTTGTTGCTACCATGGCTAGTGAGAAAAGTTGCAGACACAGTATAATTCCCCTGATTAAAATAAATTTAAAATAAATTTAAGTGTAAGGAAACTCTGATGTCTAATTTCCCTTTTCCAACTTCTGTCCTACATATAACACAGTCCTGTTGGTAAATTAACTAGTGATATAGCTTAGTGAATAAAGCAGACTCGAGGACCTGTATTACAACAAGCTTAAAATAAATGAGACCAAATGGGCTATGTAAAGCACATTTATAGCAGTATAAATAGCAGGCCATAGCTAGTATTTTTATATAGCATCTACACACAAGGTCATAGCACAGAGGGCTAAGTAATTCCACACCAGAAATGTACTTCTCCCATCACAGATATAACGAAGACATAGGTGCAGAATTTTGTTAGGGCAATATGGAGGGGAAAGCGTTAACAGAGGCTAGCCTTGCCCTAAACAAGTCTGGTCCTTCACACTCCCTTTCAAGTCCATGGACAAAGATCAGCTTTTCCAAGTGCAAGTTTAGAGCATGTAAATTAAGTTCTTGTGCTGAACTGCAGGTTGCAGGAGCCTTTCTGCTTCCATTTACTGCAAAAGGAGCCCAGAAAAAGGAATTTCCCTGAAGTCCCCTCCCATGAACACCAATCCAAATGTGAAATTTACCAAAAGATGTGGCTACATAAACAATAACCCCATGTTAACCAGATGTACACTAGTATTTCATTTAGCTCCAACACAGCTAAGTTTCCGATAGGGATGTACATAGGCGAGAACAAAAACAAGGTGCAAGGTCTGAGAGACCTCTTACAAGAAGAAGCCCAGAGAATAGGATCTCTGTGTTACCATCCTCTCTTGCCTCCTCCTTTATTTTCATACTAGACTGTGCATGCAACATAACTGTTTCTTTGCCTGTATCAGGAAACTTTGGTTTGTTTGGGTGGTTTTGGAATTGAGATTATTAATTAGAACGTATTGCCAAGCATACCAGGGTCCTTCCAGGACCCTGTGTGTTGTCACGTCTATTCCAGACTTCTTACTGTATTACATCTGAGAAGGTTTCTCAATAAATAGAAACTACAGATTTAACTATCTCCACCGTATGTCACCACATTCAGTTCACCGTCCCTATTAGAAGCAATGAGTAGCTTCAAGAGTCATTCCTTGCTAATTGCCGCCCTCTGCTGTTACTGTATTACCAGCAGTAACTCGGAGAAAATTCCTCGCGTTTCTGTCTTTTGAGCACTGTGAATATTAGTGTAGCCTTTGCCATCCACCCTTTCACTCCAGAATTCAAGGCTGCTGAAGAAACTCGTTTCTGATACCAGTCTAATTTTGGTGAATCCCTTTGAAAGACTTTTTGCATTACAGCTGTACTGCTTTGCTATTTTTTGAATTCCAAAATACAATGTTGGCATGTCACTTCCATTTGTTCTCTCCAGCCCTTCTCTTCTTCTTGCTTCTGAAACTGCACCAGGGAATATGTGTTAAAGAACTTTTTCTCCCAGGTTTATACTTAATATCTAAATAATATATGTTTGGGGATCTATGATAATCAAGAATGGTCCTTCACGGTTTATGGTCTCTTTCAAGAATTACTGTGTAATTCTGTGTACCTGGTGACATTTCTAGCACAGAGTGACAATGATCGATGCTTTCTCTTTGAGCAGATAATTTTGTAGTGTTGGCATTACACACTGTTCTTTACATTACTGTGTCAGCCTGAAATATACCTTGGCTCAGTATTTCAGGGCCAAGGTCAAGGACCAAGGGCTTGTCAAGCACCTACTCAAAACAATACTTGACGCTTTAATCATACTACTTTTGTCTTGCTTTAAGGGATTTGATGCTTGAATCTTTATGCGTGGTATTCCAGTATGAGGTACTGAGTTTTCTTCAGATTGTTTTCTCCTAATCTTGTTATTAAGAGTCCATTAAGTATATGATCATCCTTACTACTATTTTCAGTTATCTTAGAGCGTTGGAGGTATAAATTCCTTTTCATATTCATTTTATCTGGCTTTGGTCCAATATTTTTTTCCTCAGGCAAAATCAAAGGAATTCATTTACTGTAACAGTGACTACATTCTGCTCAGTTCAGTTTTAGAATTTCATATTTTGTCTTATCCATAGTGCTACAGAGTTGTCATGTTCTTCCTTATGCTGACATCTTTAAAATGTCATCAATTATTCATTTCACATCTATCACTTCTTAATTTCAAGTTCTTATTTCTGAATATCTTCTGCAGGTCAAATTTCAAGGTGATACCTTTGCAGCATCATCTTCCAAATGAAATGTTGAAGAGGGATAACTTTTCTTTTTTTCAGTCTGATCTTTCAGGAAAGCTTGTAAATTGTATCATCTAGGGTGAGAAAGGTAATGTGACCGTACCTGCAGAACGAAAAAAGACATTTCTGTGGTTGCCAAATCAGACTTCAAGCCTCAAGTCTTTTACTTTCTCAGATTTCCCCTGAGAACAAGATTATTTTTTTTTTTACGTTGATGGGGTATAACATATAATACACCCCTAATATGAATTGTTTATCCAACAACACTAGCAGATAATTTGAAACAATGAACAACTAGGCACATACAAGATTAGTTTTTCTGTGGTAGCTAAGAACAGATTGTATTTTAAGTAAGAAAAAAAGGAAAAGACGTCTCCAAAAGTATGTTAGATTGCAGACATCTTACATAGGCTTTGCTTTCAGTTTACAGATCCAAGATGAACTTTTAGCATGAAAATACTGTGCTCTGTGAAGCCGCATCACCAATTTTTCTGCAGTCTGGTAAATTCCCCGATACTTTTGTGGCATGCCTGGAGGTCAGCGTACAGTTAAGCCCACGGCGCCTATCTTGGCTTTGCTCTCAGTGGAAAACAGGACTGCGTCCCAGGGACAATCAAGCACAGTTTGAAACCGCACTTGCCTTCCTCCGCTCCATTGCTAGGTCAGGCACAGTGGTAAAGAACCAGGATCAATTTACTTGTGACTTACTGCCCGATTTTTTTTTACAATTTGAGTAGTCCAGAGATACTGACTTCAAACAATTGAGCAACCATCACACCCCAAAAGGTGGCCCTGTATATCGACAATGTTAAACTCACTCCATTAGCCCCGACGCCAGCCGTTGCAGCCCCCGGCTGGCCCGGGGCAAGCAGCCCGCGTCCTTCCCCAGGCCTGCCAGCACCTGCGGAGCACCCTCAGGCGGGCTAAACCCGCGCCTGGAGCAAAGCCCTCCTCGCCCCAAGGGAAGCCTGGCTGCGGTAGGAGGGGACGGGCAAAGAGACACGAGGTAAAATACAGAAGCGGACGGGGACACTCAGGGTTTATCTTTCCGCTGGCGGTCCGGGGCCCGACGCCTGACCCCGGCCACCAGCCCGCGCCGCCATGCCCAGCGAGGGCGCCCCGCTGTGGGCAGCGGCGGCGGCGGCGGCCCTCTGCCTTTCTGCGCACGCGCGGGAGCGGGGACCCCGCCCTTTCACGCAAGCTCAGTGGCGGCGGCGCCCCGCCTCCGTGCCGCGCAGGCGCGGAGCCGCGCCCCCACCCCTTCCCCCCCCCCCGGCTTAGGCGGAGCCTGGCATTGCGCGGACGGGCGCCCTCACGCCGCTTCCACGTTCGGCGAGCGCGAGGGGCGGGCGCGCGCGGCGCGGCCAATCAGAGGCGCCCACGACCCACCCCGGAGAAGTTGGAGCCGTCGGCAAGGGGCGCCGCCACTGTCGCCGCGGGCGTCGGGGTGGCGGCGGAGATGGTGTCTCCCGCGGCCTCCGCCGGCCGCCTGGGCTCCGCGCTGCCCTTCCTGCTCGTGCTCTTCGACCTGCAGTACCAGGGTGAGGGGCGGGGGAGGTGCTCGCGTCTCCGGGGGTCGCCGTGCTGCCGGGGGCCGCGCGTGGGGTTTGTGAGGGGGCGCGGGGGAGCTGCGGCCCGGCCGGCGTGTGTGTGGCGGTAGGGGGGGCTGCCGCTTCCCTCCGCGGCCCTCCGGGGCGTGGGGCAAGCGAGCCTGAGGCGGGGCCGCTGCTGGGCCCGCAGCGGTGCCTGGCCGGGGGGAGCTGGTGGCTGCTCGTCCTCCCTCTTTCCGGGCTCTCGTCAGCGGTCGCGCCGGTTGAGTGTGTTCGGGTGTCCGCCCGGGCCGTGGGGCAGCCGGTGTAGTCGGGCCGAGATGCCGGGGGAGAGCGGAGCGGACCCGGCGGGGCTGCGGCCTGCCGGCAGGGAGCCAGCGGGCCTGAGCCGGGCGGTGCGCGGGGCTGGCCGGGCCGGGCCAGGCCGGGGGGAGGCCCGGGGGCCGCCACCGCCATGGCGGCGGGGCAGCCCTCGCGGGACGTTCTGGGGGGGAATATTTCTGGAAAGGGTGTGAGGAAGAAGGAGGTAAGAACTGCCACCTCATCAAGGCTGTTGTGAAGGGTGTGTAATGAGGGCACCGTCACTGCTTGTAACCTCTTTGATTTTATCCCAGCTCCTGGCGGTGGTGTTTAAGGTAGCTTGCTGTGTGCTTCGTTTTCCTTGGCCTGCTGATAGGGTGCCAGCTCCTGTGAGGTCTTGAAAATGTTGTGGTATTCTCGAGTGCAACTGTGTGACAGCATTGGCCAGTTCCGTACTGGCCTTGAATTTCTCACTTCTGTACGAATTTTGCACAGTTTCCAAGTTCAAAGGCTTTTTCAGTGGTCCTCTTCAGCCACAGCCATTATTAGTGCCAGACCTACAAGTTCGCTGAGGCTTTTGACAGTTGTGTTGCATCTGTTTGTTTTTGTTTTGTTGTTGGGTTTTTTTGTTGGTTTTTTTTTTTTCCCCTCTCACCATTAGTATTTGAAGTTCGGCAGAGAAGTTTATCTGTGCTTTGTGTGGCCTGTTTGCTTTCAGACTACATTGTCAGCAACACCTGTATAGTCAAACTTTTATTCACAGGCTCCTGTTAAATTTATAACTTGGTTATACAATTGCGTACATAGTCAGAGTTTCACCCGAGGAACGTTCTTTAACTGGCAGTGGCAGACTGAAGTGGAACTGAAGCTGTCAATAGTCAGAATAAGTCCATAGACTTAAGACTGACCTGGGCTCGACATTAGAAATTCGGTTGGTGTACTAAACTAATGAACACTTCAGCTGGCCAAGTGGCAGCAGGAACATACTGTGGCAAAGATGCTCTGTAGTATAAGACTACATACTGTGGTGTTGAATTGCTTTTTTGGATGTGTATTCTGGTAGTGTTAGAGCAAAAATAATTGTGGTCAAAGTATACTTTTTTTTCCTAAGATTGTGGCAGTGATGCTCCTGCTGAGAATTCTTTATTTGGAGTTGCCAACCTATTTCAAGTATATGGTTTAATGGCTATGTGGACTTACTAAAGCCACATTTCCTAATTTGGGGTCCATTTTCTTAACTTCAGTTAATGAAGATGTACAGAACAGTAATAGAATGAAAAGTGATGCTTCTGGATCTTATTTACTGAACTTACTAACCTCTTAGTTCATGAGTTCATTTTCAGAGTATGTATTTAGGGGTTTACATTATTTAAGTATCTGGATTTTTTTTTTTCTCCCCCCTCCCCCCAATATTACTGGTCTTTGAACTCAAAAGTGTTCATATTTAAATTTGCATCTTGCTGTCTTGATAATAGAAGTCTGCCTTGTGCCATCTGATTCATGAATCAGTGGAACAGTCGGCCTGTATTAACTTTGTATCTTACAGTTGATATCTATGAATACTAGTTTATATCTGGCTGGTAAATGAGTTCAGTAAAAAGCTTTTTGAATACTTGGTGATGTGGCAGGTTGCAGTTCAGCCCTTACTGTTGTGTTTCCTGAATTCCTCCTCTTCAAATACCCTGACTTGTGCTGAATAAGCTGCTATTTGATACAAATCACCTCTTGGGAAGATTCATCCTTCATGGCTGTTTGTCCACACTAATCGCAACAAAAAGGCGACTGAGGAGGATGGAGGAGTATTGTTCCTCTTCCCCCTCTCCTTCCTAGTAGTAAAAGAAAGGAAATGTAATAAGGGGAAGAAGAAACAGGGTTTAAGTACACAGAGCTCAGTTCGTTATTGTCAGACCACTAGCCTTAAGTGTTCTCTCTCACCCCCACACCACATGTTTCTATCCTGAGTTTGTGAGGTTTTTTTTCTTGCCCCAAATAGCAAAGGATACTGGGAGGGCGGGGGGGGGGGGGCTTTTTGGTTTGCCAGTCTTAGTTATATTTACCAACTTTCCTTGCAAACGGAGGGCGTAAAAACTTGATGGGTGGAAGTTACACATGGCTCACCTGGATGCTCGGAGGCTCCTTGTGAGCCTTTTCGTATTACTCCTGAAACAGTGGTTGCTTGTCCACTTCTTACTTTGTTCAGTCTTGTCCCTGAAAAACACACTTGCAAATGCACTGTGATGCCCATGCCCCCATGTAGCTGGACACAAGGGAGCAATGACTGTGCAGAAACGGGGGAAAGGATGGAGCAAAGGCCCCATAGCTCTCACCTGTTCAGACACTGTCATCCTTGATAAGTCCGCCTTTGCCACACCTCTCGCAGTTGTGAGGCCTAAACTTATGTCAAGGGCCTAAAGACCCAGGCTCTGAAATATATTTGAACCCACTGAGAGAGAAAACCTAAGGCAGGGAAGTAAAAGGAGAAGCTCGCCCGCATAAAGTTAAAAGTAAAACCAACTTGTGATACTGAGCACTTAGTTTAGTGATATAGCAGTTATGGCTCCTCATTATTAAAATAAGAGGGAAGGGGAGAAGATAGCACATTTGAGTAAAAGATAAGACCCAACCAAGGGCTTACCTACCGAGACCATGCAGCAACAAAAGCATAAAGGACGCAGACTGGAGGAGGCTCTTCGGAGTTCCCTCTCAGCTGGACTGAGATCCCCGAACCGTCTGTGACCACCAGCTTGATCCTTATCGACAGGTCGTGTTACCCTCCCTGTGTACGTAGTTGTGTCATGTTATATGTTACTATTTCATGAACCTGTATGCTTGCTTAAGGATTCTGGCTCTCGTAATGAACTGTCACCATATAGTACCCACCTGACTGTGGAGTCTGAGTAGTGGTCATTTCTCCCCCCCTCTTTTGGTACTATACGGTGCATGACACACACGTAAAAGCAAAGCCCAAACCTGTTTAAAAATAACAGCAAGCTTAAGACTTAATACGCTAAACACAGGGTCATTCTGATCAAAAACCTCCCCAAAAGTAGGATCTCCCACTCACATGACAAGACAATCTTCAAGCTCTTTTATGTTAAAAATAAAAAAAGTTTAGATCATTGTAATTAAGATTAGTGACATGCATGTTTCTTCTTTGTCTTTGAAACAATTCTGTTTCTGGTACACAGTCGGAACTAATTATGTTTATTTTCATAGTCCCATTACCCAGCTTGGGGACAAGATTTAAAAAAAAAAAAAAGTAGGTGGAAATTCTACTGGGGAAAAAGAGGAGTGTGTAGACAACTGTAAAATCTCGAAACTATTTTCAAGTTGGAGGGATTTCTTAAGCTTTTTACACTGTGGATGTGACTGATTATATGAGGGTATAGTTGAAGTTTATATACTTAGGAACCCACATATTAGCACCAGTTATTCTAATAAAAATCCTACCAGGAAGTTCTAATTTATTTGAAGTGAGTGTATTTAACTGGAAAAACAGGTTAGCTGCACCTGCTTATGTTTCCTGTGCCTTCTGACTGACTTCCTTTGAGCTGTCAGGGCTGGTACCAATTCTTACCTGGGAGTGGTTTGGTAGGGGTTTTTATTTGGGTTTGGTTTTTTCTTTTTTTTTTCCTGCTCTTCCACTGTAGCATCAGTGCCAGGGCTACAGGCTCTGAATTTATCCAGAATATCTGACTTGATTTGACAGCTGGGGCTCTTGTGTGCGGTCATCTGAGGTCTGTGGTGAATAGATAACAATTAGGCAGGCTTTAGAATTAATATTCAAATTAAAATACTTGGAAGTTTTAAAAATGAATAGTATGCTTGCATATCTCTTGCATAAATTTAGTTTCTTGCTGGAGCATACAAAGCTTCTTCAGCTGTAGTGCTGGGCCCTTGGTATCCAGCTCACTAATGACTGTCTATCTGTTGGGATTGGTTTGTTTTGTCCTCTGGTTGAACTTGAGTCCTTATGTTCCCCAGACCAAAGAGTGAATAGGTACCCAAATAAGTTACACAGAATTTGAGTCCTTAGACTCCTGGGCCTATGTTAACAGTTTTCAGATGTCTACTGTGGGGTGGTTTATTTAGAGCAATTGTTTGCCTACAGCCAGAAAATGAATAGACGGTATATTTATATCAATAAACAGCCCAACTATCAGGTCAGTGTACAGTGTTCCTGAGTAGTTATGGTAAATGTCACTTTTCATCATGGTTACACTGACTATATAGGCTCCTGCTGGAGATTCCCATATCAATTTATGATGTTCAGCAACTTGCAGAGCCAAGTTTTAATGTATGTCTAGTATAATTAGTCTTGTTCTACAGGGAAGCTACAGCCCTTTACAGTTTGCCTTATTTCTCTATCTGTGTTGCTCCTGCTTTTCTTACTCACCTGTTTACTGCTAGTGGTCACCTTTCTCATTTCCTTTATTTATTATCTTTAGTATTTTCAAGGAAAAAGATGGCTCTCCTGCCTAAAGCATTATGTAACTGTGAAACTGTACTGAACATAACGTGTGAAAGACACTGAATAGTATAGGTACATCTTAATTGTGGAAAATCTATTCTTGGAGCTATCCTGATGTGACTAAATGTGAAACAAGGACACTCTTTCAGATGCTTGAGACTCTGTGAAAATTGAATGCCGTGTTTAGGTGGATGGAAGGATCATCAAAGAGTAATTTACAGCCCACTTCTAGGATACCACTCCAAACTGACAAGTTTTGAAAGATTTCAGATATTCATATGTGGGGAGAGAGGGGAGGGATGAAGCTTAAGAATTTTTTGCTTGTTTGTTTTAGCTCACATTAAATACTCCAGTCTGTTTATGGTGTGGTATCTGATTTGTTGCTAGTATACTTCCAAAGCCAGGGAAATTTGTGGTGGTTTTTTTTTTTTTTTTCAGGTGTCTTTTGTTTGTTTGTTCTGAGGTTTTCTCTCCAATGCTTGCTTTATCATTTTAGAGGACATTGGACTACTCTGTGATCAAAGCTTTAAGCTAGAGAAGAAGCAAAATGGCAAAGAATGTCCATTTTCCTGAAAATTGGGCATTCACATAAAAGCTACCTTGAAGTAGAATACTGTGTGTGAAAAAATTACTGTCAAGAAATACTTCTCCCCTATCAGTGGTGCTATTTATATATAGCTCTGAATAAAATATACCTAGAATGGATTTTAAAATGCATCGTTTAAGATCCCCAAATTGACTGTATGATAAGTAATTACTATTTTTAACGTCATCTATTTGAACAAAAAAAATTACTGGCTGGAAATTTGGGGCTTATTTTACAAAGTAATTTCCATTAATTAAAAAAAGGAATTTGTTTGCTGTCATTGTTCTAAAGCAAATAATTGAAGTCTTTGAATACAGTTTGCTGAATTATTATCAATCTTTTAGCAGATAGATCTCTTTCCAGTGGATACAGAGGGCATTTTGTTCATTTTAGTATAGGCAGCTCAATGATTCTCTTACAATGTGGAATTAAAAGAATGATGAACTGTATTAATGAGTAGGAAAGGAAAACAATTAAGATCCCAGGTGCTGAGAGCTCCTAGTTCTAAAATCTTGATGACTTGCTGATCAGAAATTATTGTTCTTTCATTACAAATACTTTTGTTTAATCACCTTTCAGTGTGACAAGTTTTGATATACTTTCCTTCAGTCTGTGTAGTGTAACATTTTCATTCAGACTCTAAGAAACTACTTCAAAGTGCTGTTGCGTTTTTGTATTTAAGATTAATTTAGGTGCCTATCTGAATTAGCTCGATGCAAAACCTGAGTGAAAGAAATTGATTCCTAGTAATTGCAGTTCATGGTTTTCTAATGTAATGTGTTTATTCAGGATTTTAATTAAGCAAGGTAGTATAATTTATGCATAGGGTATGCTCTTAGTAAAAGAAAACTGTTTATAGTGTGGAAGTTTTAATAGTCATAAACTGGGAAGTTGTGAAATTCTGCCCTGCTTTGAATAATGCTGGAAGCAGTACAAATGAAAAACCTCTGTGGCTGAATTGATGTACAAGTACAGCATGTACTTGCACTTAGCTGCTCGTTTCTTCTCGACAATAATCTTTCCCTGTTGGCTGAGCAGCAGCAGCAATTTATTAGCTTTAAACTAAAACTGGCACTTCGAAAGCATACCACTTTAATATGACTTTCATACCACTGGTTAAATGAAAAGGGAGTGAAGATTTTAATTGTTCATATCAAAACTTGCGCTCTGGAAACAGTTCACCTTGGAAATGATGAGACAAAAGTGCAGTAGATGAGAAGCCAATTTCTGCAGTAGCTAACAGTTCTCAGCTGAGTCCTAAGTTATCAGTAGGGTCGTGAAATTTAACTTGGAGCCTTTTTATATTTGCTATGTGTGCATTATGAGTGTTTTTCCAGATTCTTTTGAAATTGAAAGCCCACATAGAAACGTATTTTGTCAAACTGTTTTTATACTTGATGTATAAAGCGTGATGTGGAAAAGTATGTCACTGAATGTATAGGCAGGAATAGAAATGCATATTTGGTGCCTTCTCACAATGTGGTGCTTTACAGTGTTTATCTATTTACTTTGACATCCTTTTGGGGGCAGGGAAGACATGCTGCGTGTTTATTAGGCTGCAGGTTGTTTTAGTATGGGAAGATGTGACTTCTGCCTCTATATCAATAACTGTTTGTTATATGTATTGTACTATCACTGTATGCATTTGGTATAATCAAACTGGTCATTCAAAACCTTCATCTCTTTGTTTTTCTTTAAGGAGCTGAATGTGGAATAAATGCAGAAGTGGAAAAACAGCTTGAAATGGGAAAGAAGTTATTGGCTGCTGGACAGCTAGCAGATGCTTTGTCTCACTTTCATGCAGCTATAGGTACGTATCTCAGGAAAGTGACTCTTGCACTGAAATACTTTTGGGTCAGGTTTGTTTCCCCCCCCCCCCCTATTTGCTTCATTAAGTATCCTGCTTTCTTGAAAATTGCATTCCCGGAATTGCAGAAGTTGGGGCACCTTTATGCAGCAGTTTGGACGGGACCTCTGCCAACAGAGGTGCAGTAGAATATTTATGCTTTGGTTTTGATAAAAGAAATTGTTAAACTAACTACATGATATGTGAACACTAAGTCACTGCTGTTCTGCAAGCTAGCTGTATGGAAGCAATTATAATTGACTGTGGTATCATTCGATGAGGTATTCCCTGTATCTAATCCCATCAAGATTAGGTTTTATCTTTATGAAGCTTTTCAAAGTATGTATTCGAAAGGTTGAGTTTATCCATGCTTTCTTCTCTCTAGCACTGTAAAAAATTCAATGTGTAAAATAGTCTTTTTTTTTTTTAAATCTTGAAGTGGGTGATATCTCAGTAAAACTGATGCTACAAGTTTGAGATACTGAACTGGTAGCGAAGAGTATATTAACTGTCCCTCATACTCAACTAGTGAGTGAGTTCTTGTTTTGGTGTTCTGCATTTTCAACAAACTGAGGAGTTAAATGTTTGCTTCTATAAATTTTAAAGCAACTTTGCTGGTTAAAATCCTTGAATTGAAGCGTAGAGACAGCACCAGTAAAGAGCAGTGTCCATTAACACTACAATTTCTCAATTGCATGAGGGTTTTTTTTTTTTTCAGTTGTTGGACTTTGTTATAATGTGTACAGGTGCATAATTTTCTCTGTGAGAAGAATAACACCAAGGTGTTACACAGTAATGAGTCATACTATTGAGACTTTTCTATTTATGCCTTGGTCTAATAGTGATAGGTAAATGAAATATCTGCTGATTCTGAGCTACTAATATTTTCTGTGAGTTCTCCAAGATCAACTTCCCTAATATAAAGGGAGGAGTGGAGGGGGAGACTTCCTCTTTTTCTGTGCTATGGAAGCTCCTCATTCTACCAAGAGGCTGTCTGTTACTCCTTTTGCCTTGTGCGTCGTTGCCAAAGCATTTCTGTGGGACCTGAGCAGAGTTAGTGTTACAGTGTGGTTTATTCCTTTATTATTGGTTGGCAAGCTTTAACTTGGATTTGGTGAAAAGTCCAGTTCAGTCTGTGGCCATGCAAATGCTGGTGGTGGTGCAAAGGCAGCAGTGGTGTGAGGTGGGATGAGCAGTGAAGCGCCTGCATGGGGTGAAACCCTCTGCTTTGCCAGCAGTGCTCGAGCAGCTGGTAGAACTACGGTGTGACCACCTCCGTTGTGACCTTGATGGGATTCTTAGTTGGATGTTGATTTGAGCCTGATTGCCTAAACCTTCATCAGACTTCTTTCTTCTTTGTATTTTGCCTTTTTGAAAAGATTTTAAGCATGATTTGCCTACTGTGTTTGTAGAAGAGAGAAGAAATTTCTCTAATCCTTTTTTGCCTGTATTGCGTCATTGTAGACCGTGAGAGAAATAGATCTTTTTGTCTTGCCTCAGCCAGCCTATTTTTCTTTTTTGCAAACATCTAAAATAAAAGAAAGCTACAGTCCATTTTCTCCCACTTCAGTTAAATTTCCAGCTCTCTCTTCAGTCCCTTCAAGTTGATGGCTTATGCTTTTTCTGTGGGTAAATGTCGATTGCTGTTCATTACTGTTACGGGGGAACTGAGGCAAAACCATATTCTGACTGTCAGAAAGATCACCATCTGGTGCTGGAACATGCTTTCTGGGTTAGCTCTTTCCTACCTTTCATTCTTTGTGTATTAAAAAAGTTCCTTAACTTCAGCTATTGATTTGTGCCTACTCTACACGTTTAGTTGTATGCAGTAGGACTTAACACTTCCTTTTTTTTAAAGGTAGTAACATTTGAATTTATTTGATGTCCATAATGCTGCCATACAAACATGGGAGTTATTATTAAATTTCAGTGCTGGACGTTAGCATTTCCACAGCCAAGACATTGTAGAGGAAGAGTGCAGATACCTTTTCCAGTGAGAACTGAACTAGTGTTTTGCTAATGGAGATGGCCAGCTATGAAGCTTGGTTACCAACCATAAGATTTTTGGCAGTGTTATTTGTTCCATGTATTTTAAAGTTGAACTTTAACCTCAAATGAGGTGAAGAAGAGAAATACTTGTTTTGTTCCTCAGATATGGATGTTCTTGTCTACAAGTTCTGGATTGATGATTTTTTTTTTTTAATAACACAGTAAAACGTTTAGTGTCTTCCACTGCATATGATTGTTGGGTGGTCTAAGTTACCTTTCCTTGAGAGCCCACAGTAACTGTCATCTGTTTCTTTGAAATACTGCATAGAGAAGAATATTAAGAAAATTCTTCTTGGTTTCAGAGACTGATGTTTGTCTCCTGTAGGGGTGTACGTATATGTGCTAGCCTAGAGAGTTAAAATTGCTGGATCTTGGAAGTTTGACCAACAGACAACATGGAATGTGTGGGCCTTGAAGTTAGCCTTCAGGTTTTGATAACGTACGTGCGTTTGTCTGCCGTTGAGAGGGGGTGTTGGTGCCCACTTGAATATTAAAAAAAAGAAGCTGCTACTATTTCAGTGGATGGTGTAAAGGGTTTATGCATCTGACGACATTGGGCGAACATATTGGTTGCTTTGGGATTATTTGCTTGCATCCTATATGATGGACAGGGACTGGGATGGAGAATGATGAATTAACATGCTTTCAAATGTAGGCCTGCAGTTGGAGATAAAGGATTAGTATGTAGTGGCTGTACAAAGCTGAAAAACATGTACGTATTTCAACTTCAGTACTCTTAATTATTTGGCATTTACTGTGTTTCTGTAATCTTTATTGTTAAATAATCAAACTGCATAGAAAATACTGCTTGGATAATGTTACAAATGTTATGTTTTATTGATAAATACCATTTTTTCCAGTGGCTTAAAACTCAGGTAATATATTTTTAGTCATTACATTTTCACTGTACCCAAAGTTTCAGTTACTTTGAGGTAGTATTCTGATTGCTGTTTGTTCACTTGCAGAGGGAGACTCTGATAACTACATTGCTTATTACAGAAGAGCCACAGTGTACTTAGCCATGGGCAAATCTAAAGCAGCAATTCGTGATTTAAGTAAAGTGGTTGAATTAAAGCAGGACTTCACATCAGTAAGTATTACTGGAATTGAAAATTGTTCAAGCGTAAAAAAAACCTGCTTCGAAGAAGGTTGACTTTCAGATTTTGCTAAACACAAATAGAAAATACATTTTCACTCATGAGGCTTTAAATAGGATAAAATAATAGTAATGGTGTATGTGCTTGAATTTGTAACTATGCTGAGTACAGTCTAGCCAGTTATTCTAACAACTAATAGTAGTTTTATTAAGTTCATGTTCCTCATGGCTTTGTGCTAAACACTTTCCTTCTCTCACTTGTGGTGGTTATTCTCTCGGTCACCAAGGCTATGCCCTCTGAAAGCGAGGAGGGGGAAGAGAGCGCACAGCTGCCTCTGTTTTTCTTCTGTCTTAATCAGCATTTGATTTGAGGCATCTCTTCTCCACAAGAACTGTCCTAATCTCACTGCCTTCCTATGGGATTGCTGCAAGTTCTCATTTGCTTTCCCTTGCTCACTTCTTACCGTATGTGGAGACTGCCACACTAGTTGGAGACTGATGCTGGAATCCTCTCCATCTGATTCTCTCATCTCCCTTTCCCATGGGCAGTGGCATGTCCTGTATAGCTTACAATGAAGGAGCAAAGGTTAAATTCATTGTTGTATGAAAATATTCTTACCATAAATCAAAGTCTTCTAAATCATTAACTTGTCTCTTTACATAGCTTCTATTATACTGAAAGTTTAGTGAAAGAATTAAATGTGGAGATTGTTTATTATTTATTATTTCTGCTAATTTCTTAAAATCTATAAGCAGTTATAATCAGGAAAGTGGTGTAAGGTAAACATTCACTTTGTTTTATGCAACTTGTCAAATGAGTTCTTTCCATGAGTTGCAGCTGCTCACAAAAACTATGGCTGCTTTTTGTCCCTCAGTTCTGGTGCAGAGTGATGCTTTGCCATCAAAGAGGCCTCAGAAGAACATTGTCAAATTGAGAAGACAATGGGTGTTGCGATCTCTGTTTCAGCTTGTTAGCTGTAGTAAAATGAAACTTTTTTTTTTTGCTGCTGAAGGAAACTGAAGCTTGTTTTCATACTTTGCTGAATTCCGATTTGTAAATCAAAAGAAATTATCTTATGTTTCATTTCAGGCAAGACTACAGAGAGGACACTTATTGCTCAAGCAAGGAAAATTTGATGAAGCAGAGGATGACTTTAAAAATGTGGTAAGTTGGAGGCCTAAGTTGAACTACATCACTGCTTTCAAGGTTGGGTTCTGAGCCAAGGTCTCATCTCAACTCTGATGCTCTAGAGCATATGCGTATGCATACCTGAGTTTCTTTCCTGTTCTTTAAAGGTATTGTAGCTAAGCTACCTCATATGAATAAATGACTGATAAAGCTGCAGTGCAGTGATGAAGATGAAATCAGAAGGTGTTGCATGAAGTAGCACAGCACTTCGAAAAATATCTTTTGTGTGCGTGTGCTTGGCACTTCATGATCTCTGCTTGATGACGCTTATACTAGGGAGCAATCTTCATTCAGAAAGAAAGGATAAGTGACATGAGACTCAAAGTACGTAATTGAACCCTGCTTTACATCACTATATTCAGGTCGCCCTGGGAAATCGCTAGGGGCCTCATGGATCAACCTTTGAAGGTTCCTATGTCTTTTCACTGATTGCAGAAGGATCCTGGGTTCCTAATTCGGGCACTGGGCTGTTAAAATCAATGGATTTCAGTGGCATGCATCTGCGTGTGTTCTCATCTGCAGAGGAGTTCTCCATCTTTCATGCATGTGTTGACAATACTTTCTCTCCATGATCAGGAAGTGCCCAGAGGTTCCATACAAACACAATTGGATATGACCCACCTAAAACTCACTTGGGTTGTTTTTTCTTTCAGTGGGTATTTTGTGCATTTTGGTCTTACGCTGCAAAAATAAACTGATCTAGCCCCAGAACAAAATTCCTCAGAGAATATGTGAAACTCAATTCCCTCTCTGTTGCACAAAACTTCTGTAAGCATGAGAATAAATAAGATTCATTCTTATTTTTGCATACTTTTCAAGAGTTGCTAGTTGGAACAGCTTGCATGTCCCTTATGCCAAAATAAATAGCATTTGCAAGTGTGACTGATGCTGTCTTGTTGGCTTTCTTTGAAGAGTGTGGAGAAAGCAGTTCTGCGTTGCAGATCACAGATGTTTAATGGAAGTCTTACTAGTGAGTATGTATAACAAAAACAGAGCAGTGATACTGTACGCTGTGCAGGGCAGTTGGGAGGAATGGCTTTTGCAGGTATAAATGCACGAGGCAGTCTTTGTGTTTGTAGCAAAGCTACAGTAGCTTATTCTGAAATTCATGTAGCAATGGCTCCTCTGGCTGCTGCTTCCTCAGTAAGTTTCTTAGGAGTGCGTGGTCTGCAGCTACATGGCTGATTGCAGTGCAACCCTGCTGTTTGCAAATCTGGGAGAATGTCTTTCAGCTCTGATTAACTGAGGACATAGTTGCTGCAGTAGCAATTACGTGATGTCAGTGTTGATTCTGAGTTTGTATATGCATCTCTTTGCAGTTACTGTTTCTTGGAGCATTGCTTAATACTGCATATGGAAATGCTTCTCCAGTGAACTGTCAAGTAGCTTGCATTTTTTTCCAAACCAGCTGCAAAAATTTAGATTGCTGTCTTTGGTCAGTCAAATAGTTTCAGTCTTCAGTCAAGTTTTAAATCTGAAGTAGAACAGAGTTTCTTCTCAGAAGCTGGCTTAGGAAGATACCATATTCGTCCTAAATCTTATTTCCAGTTTCCTTGGTTCTGTGAACAATATTGCCTATGTACTTAGAGAATATGGCAAGCAGTCTCTTTTGAAGAGCACAATTTTCAGTTAAGTATAGTATATTCAAGCAAAATAAGCCAATATTAAAGTAATCCTTTGTAATAGGTTAATTTATTCATATGGGGGAGGGGATTAAGTTATCCTACGTATCGTGACTCTTAAGTAGAATACATACATATTTGAGAGATTTCGCTCGTTTTCTTCTCAATCTTTCAGATAGTCAATCTGATTATTCTACCAGTTCTCTGTGTGTCTAAAATACCTAGTTTACTCTGGCAGTATGTTTGCATCTAAATATGAAATTGCATTTAATCTCAAGATGAGAGGAAGTCAGAGTCGTCAGAGTCTCAATACTCTGAAATGTATTAACATTTGGTGTTTCTTTGGGGGTACTTTTGTATATGAGAGGAGGGGAGAGAAGGAGGAAGGCTGTTAGGGATTGAATATCTTTCCAAATGATTTCAAGACTTTTACATCCAGACTCTATCTTTGCTACCAAAAGCAACAGGGGAAAGGTAAATAGTAGCCACTAAGAAGCTTTGACTTACAATTTAAGTCAGTTGTCAAGAAGCCAGAAGGAGTAAGTTGTACCTTGAAATGAAAGCTCCGTCTACTACTAGGGCAGATATGGCCCAAAGAAATGCCAGTGGGATCTCAATAGCTTTTAGGCCAGAATTTAGTTGTGGACTTGGATACCTAAAAAGGCGTGTTTTACATGTGAACAGAGTATGTAATCTATGATTCTACTCTTTAGCTGAGTAAATGTAGGTCAGAATATGAGCAGCCCTCTAGCCTCCCACTTTGTTGGCTGGATATCAGCTGACTAGAATGCTCTCATTCTGGGTAAGCATGTAGCACGTCAGCAAATTTTGGTGTCCAAATCAAATTGGAGAAAAACTTTGGCCATCCTGCATTAGTAGTGCATAGGCTCTAACTCTGCAAACAGTCACTGTAAGTCAGTAGGTGTGCATCAGCCTGGTCATATGTTTGAGTCTGCAGAAGCTGAGTATCGTGGAAAGATGGGATGGAAATGCTGTATTTAAAAAAAACCAAAACAAACTTCCACCGCATCCATCCCCCTTCACTGAAAGGGAAGTCTTAATGTGAAGAAAAATAATCCACTTTCTTTACTGTGCAGGGTTTCAGGATGTTATCTAGAGTAAGTGGTCCTGAGGATGTCATACGCTTACAGAAATGAATTGCGGGCTGTAAAATATGAGAGTTTTTACCTTCAATGTTAAGTTTTTTCCTGAGGAAATGGTTGTGTAGTTGAGATGGGCTTTCTTCTGGTAAAGCCAGCCTTCTTTGAAGTAGATTGTATGCCCCTGAATGATAGTAGATGTGTTATCTCTTGTGTCATTTCACACAAGAGATTGTTTGTTCGTTTGTTTGGGTCAGATGTTGACTTCAAGGGAGTAGTTCAGATTTTAAAAATATTCCCCACTTTTGAGTTGGAGAAACCAGGTCAGAATGTGGAAACTAAGGAGAGTAATTTTACTTGGACTACTCAAGAACAGACAGGTAAGAATGAGATGGTTTGTAATTTGCTGTATGACGCTTACATTGAGTCAGTGTCACCAGTGTTGCTTTCTGTGCCTACCAGAACTGCAAGGTGACTGATGTAACGAGCTGTCTGAAAAATGCTGTTTTCTCCTAGCATATTCCAGAAGTCTGTCGAATCCCAGTGGAGACTCTGAAAAGCTTTTTTTTGTCTTCCCATCCCTCCTCCACTCTCTCTTGGAGTCATGCTCCTTGAAAGGGATCTCAGCAGTTTAGGAGATACAGAGAGAGAGAAGGAGTAAGAAAAGTTCAGCCCATCTAAATGGAGCGGAGGATGACAGGCAAACTTTCCCAGCTTGTAACGGCAGCAGTTTTGTGTAGAGCTTAAAGGAATCATTGAAACTATTCTTTACATATAATAGTAGAACTATCCTTTGGCGTATACTTGTGGAAAAAGAAAAAAAATTCATACCCTTAAATTCTTTCTACACAGTTTTATAGTATGTGGGAAAAGTTTCATGAGCACCCTAAACCTCTTTAAAGTTATATGATTGCTAAGCAGAGCAGTTTCTCTGTTTGGGTGTTTCTACTCCCTGTGGCATATCGGTACTGGCTGTCTCATGAGGCAGTATCAGTATGAGAGCAGGCAGTGGAATGCCTGACTGGAAAGGATGGGATTACTCCTTTCAGGAGCAGAGTGTCTTGAGACCCCAGCCTTCATGCCTTATTTTTAGATTGCCTTCCCGCCCCGTGCCCCCCCCCCCCCCCCCATACTGCCCTGTTGGCTGAAAGGTGTGATTCAGACTTAGCGTTGACATGTTAAGCAATACTACATTTCTAGAAACCTCTCCTTTTGGCCAACATATGCATCAAGCTGATGAAGTTCCTTACATGGGCCAGATTTTTTTTTTTTCTGTCTAGCAATACAGGATCACAACTCATTAATCTGTAGAAGCTCTTCAGCTTTTTCCTTCGCAACTCAGCTACCAGTTTGGAAATCTAGGACCTAGAGGGTAATAAAACTTTCAACAGGTGTCAGCAGAGGAGCCTAATTACTGTTCAGAGTGCCCAGGATGGAACAGGGATTAAGCAGAAGTCCTTAGGTGACTTTAGAAAGTCATTGCTCACAGTATATGAATGGTATTTATTTCTCTGCTTCAACTTTGGTTGGGTGTTCATATGCTTTAATATCAAGTTCCTTCTGTTTTGGTTAGTAGTTTCTGAATAGTAGAAGTCAGCAGGACGGATCTGTGGGCACATCAACGTTCATGTCTAAGGCCTCAATCCCTGAAAGCCCTGGAATATTTATCTTTAAGCATGTGATTTTTAGTGAAAATAAAAGGAATATTGGTATACTTTGGTTGATGGAAGGCCTTCTGAAAAGGTGACAAAAGTGATGCAAGTCCTGACAGCCCTTTGTATATGCCTTGTGATATTGTCTGTGGCCCTGCTTGTGTCCTAGAGAAAATGACAAGCGTTTGAGTTGCTGAATTCTGTAGAAGGCACAAAAATAGAACAGAACTTCTGCCTAGTCTATTGGAAAGTGTGGAAAGGACCAAGTTGTCATAGTTCTTTTAAACTATCTTCATTTTTTTTAGACTGACTGTAATGTTCACAGTTGCAGTTTGTTGCAATAAATACTGTAAATGGAGGTGTCCTAAGTAGGCAATTCTGTCTTCCTTGGAAGCATAAACACTTAAAATCTGGAAGCTGAAGGTGCCGCTCCCAACTCCACTAGATGTCAGCCAAGACCAAGTGACTGAGCACTGTACATCTGCAAATTCTTGTTTTCTAATCTAGAGGAGCCTTCGGCTGTTGCAAAATGAAAGAGTGGTTAAATATTGGAACAGGCTGCCCAGGGAAGTGGTTGAGTCCCCATCCCTGGAGGTATTTAAAAGACGTGTAGATGAGGTGCTTAGGGACATGGTTTAGTGGGCATGGTGGTGTTGGGTTGACAGTTGGACTCGATCTTAGAGGTCTTTTCCAACCTTAATGATTCTATGAAAATACACTGGACAATAGTTTAACATAGTTGGTTGATATGTGTAATAATACTATTCTGGATCTAGGTGGAGGAGACCATCTTATGGCACTGTAAGTTAATCTGATTCGAGTAAGTTACTAGGCAAGCTTGGGTTGGGTATTTGAAGCTCTCTTAACCAGATCAAAGTAACATTAGATTGTTTCCAAATACATTCCTCTGTGGTACTGTGATCATCTGTAGCTTCCTGGGTAAAGAGTAAAAGGTATTTAAATATTTCCTTGCTTTTTTCCATCTGTCTGACATCATAGTTGTGTTATCTAATATATTGCTGTTGCTCTGCCAATGCAGAGCTTTCCTTTGTGCACTGTTCTTGAGTGCATGGATGTCTTGATCTTAGATAACACAAACCATGGAGGTTCCTTCAGTTCCCCTCAGTATGTTTTTCACAAGCTTAATCAATTTCTTTTCATTGTCTATGCATTTACCACTGTGAAAAACAAGAAAATAGAACAGCTTTAGAATGTGTAGATGTATGCCTATGTTAGTGGCGCTGGACCACTGTAAGCAGGGTGTAGAAACAATGTTTCTGTAACATTTGGGCGGTTTTAACAATATTTTGTTTTTTAAACAACAGCATGTAAGAATTTTTCAAGTTGATAGTGTCTGTTTATAATACATACTAAGATACTCACATGCTACAGATGAATTGCCTGTATATCTTTAATCTGTACTCTTTGAGAGTATGGATTTTGAGTTGGTTTTTTTCTCAAGGTGGCTGTAACTGTTCTTCGCTAGGATTCCTGTACTAAATGCCCAACCTTTTCCTATATTGTTAATGGGCCATTGCAAAGGAAGATGCAGGACTGTGTAGCTGGAAAGCAGGACAGGTTGTGGTAAGCCATTGAATTAGCTTAGCCATGTTTTATAACTCTTCCCTATACTTCTGAAAAAAAGATGATGAAGCAAAAAGTCCTTACTAAATTTAACAGGCAGGAGGCACTTGCTCCATGTTCATGATTTCCAGTTCTGTCTCCTGTAAGTGTTCTGTGTTTGGGGATCCTTTTTTTTTTAGTGTGGTAACAGGTAATGTTGTAAAGCTTTGTTAAATAAAAAGCATATCGCTGATCCAGAAAGCATAATTGTAAGATACATGTAGGTGCAACACATTGAAAGATATTAATTCAGACCAGCACGTGGCATCTTCAGGATAGCAGCATCCAACACAAAATGCAAATGGATGCTGCGTAGTTTAACATTGGTCTCGCTTCAGTGTTTTGTCACTGCTGATACACCAGTTTGGCTGTATCGATGGCACCTTATTAACAATATTTTTCTGAAGTAGTGCTGCATTTTATTTTTCATGTAGCCTTGTGTGTGGCTTGTGTAACTTCTGTGTGTGGTTAGAAAGCTCACGTTGATGGACTTGTGAAATACAATGAAGTATGGCAGGTTTGGAGGGGGGATTATGTTGCTTCTTGAAAACCAGCATGAATTGTTTAGCTTGTTAAAATGCTTTTCCCATCAGAAAACTTTTAAATACTTGATTTTTGACTGCAAACGCAAAGCAGCCATTCCAAAGCTGCCTACTTTGAATAGAAATGATCTAAGCACTTTCTAGATGCGAAAAAAATGCTGGGATTCATGAATTGGACTACTAATGTCTTTTCCCACTGTCCTGGGTGCAGCAAGGTAATGTTGCAAAGTTTTGAGTCAAGTCCCTGAAATAAAGTTCTGGAAGAAACCAGCTTCCTCACTGAGAATAGTAGGGAGAAAGATAGATACACGTGCAAATGCTTTTAAAGCTCGACTTGATAAATTGAGCGGGGATGATGATTTTGTTCCCTTCAATCTTGCTCAGTTGGGGGGGAAAAAATGGGGTTTTGCTTACCCTAGGGTGTGTACTGAGACTAGGCTATAAAATAAAGCAGCACCTATAGTAATAAATCTGTGATAGAGAATGACTTAGAGTAACAAAGCCATCCGTGTATACTGGCCTTTGTTTCCTGCAAAGGAATTAGGTGCAGGGTTGGGGCAGGGGGAGCGCATTGGTAGTGAATGAAAGCTGCTGTAACAGATGGCTAGCTCTTGTTGCTGCAACTTAAACTGCAACTAATTTAGTGTTCTAATCCAAATGTAGTAAATCTCAAAGACAGCAAAGTATACTGTGCTGAGAACACGTTCACCAGTAGCAGTGTGCTTGTCCAGCAGACCTGAGCAGAGCATAGCTTCTGACTTTGCTTTGAGACCATTGATGAAGCATGTAGAGGAGTGTTAGGTTTGCCTTAGACCTGTATGTCCTGGTTTCGGCAGGGATAGAGTTAATTTCCTTTCTAGTAGCTGGTACAGTGTTTTGGATTTAGGATGAGAACAAAGTTGATAAAGCACCGATGTTTTAGTTGTTGCTAGGTAATGCTTACACTAGCCAAGGACTTTTCAGCTTCCCATGCTCTACCGACTGAGAAGGCTGG
Source organism: Aptenodytes patagonicus (assembly GCF_965638725.1). Classification (NCBI taxonomy): domain Eukaryota; kingdom Metazoa; phylum Chordata; class Aves; order Sphenisciformes; family Spheniscidae; genus Aptenodytes; species Aptenodytes patagonicus. The sequence continues at coordinate 168,506,149 of NC_134949.1, read as the reverse complement.
AGGTGCACAAGAAGCTGGGAGGGGGCACAGCCAAACTGGCCAAAGGGACATTCCATACCGTGTGACGTCATGCTCAGTACATAAACTGGGGAAAGCTGGCTGGGGGGGCCGCTGCTCGGGGACTGGCTGGGCATCGGTCGGTGGGTGGTGAGCAATTGTACTGTGCATCACTTGTTTTGTGTATTATTATTATAATATTATTATTATCATCATTTTATTTCAATTATTAAACTGTTTTTATCTCAACCCACGACTTTTTCTAACTTGTGCTCTTCCAATTCTCTCCCCCATCCCACCGGGTGGGGGGGGAGTGAGTGAGCGGCTGCGTGGTGCTTAGTTGCCGACTGAGATTAAACCACGACACTGTATTAAATTCAGCTGAAGGGTTTTCTAATACTTTGCTCCTTTCTTGGAAATCTAGCACACTTAGTGCAAGCAGTTTTTCTGACTTGTCACCCCCAAGCTTACTGCTGTCACAGGAAAAGGAGGAATAGTTGAAATGTGATTTTTTTTTTTTTTTTTTTTAATTGATAGCGATGTGACAGTCCTCTGATCACAGGGCAAAAAGACAGAAAAAAATTGGGAAGTAAACCAAAATGAGAGTATCAAACAACTGCATCACATTTCCAGCTTTTTTCCAGGAGCTGAATGAACAGGCTGCTTCTTGCTTTAGTTAACATTACTGATTAAAACCTCATGGCAATACACTAATTACTTAAGAGCTTCTGAGTGTATATTTTCATCATGCTGTAGCACACAAACACTTGATGGCGTTAGTTGGAATGATAGCTTGAAAAGTTTCCCTTTCTTTGTTAACTGAACAGTTTGTACTACCTAAAATTATCTAGGATGTTTCACTCAAATGGTCTTTATTACTATTGGACTTGTCTGTGTGATTGTAACATTGCTTTTCACATTCCACTGTCATTTTGCTCCAAATAAATTACAAGAAACATACTGTGTGTCTAAGGAGTGCAGTGTTATTGTGAGATAAGTTTAAACGGAAGCATAAAGCTCATCTGTCGCAAAAGCTCTTAATTTTAAAGAGAGGAAAATGCTGAGAAATTGAGGGAGAAAATTAAGCAAGTCAGCTGGAACTAAAGAGTTCAGAACTTCAGAGAGTTTTGTAGTCTTGGAACTTTTAAAATTACAGGTGCAGAAATTTGCTTCTACTACAAGCTCCAGATTTGGGGGAGAAAAAGGATGCACAGCATCAGGGGTTTATAGGCAGAGTTTCTCTTCTAACCAGAAGAAAAGCTTTTTGAGACGTGTATTAGGAATTGGCCTACAAAGAAGAAAACTCTTTGATCACATTCTTCTCTTGCTGAAAGACAGTGTAGGGGGTAAAGGAGAATTTTCAGGTCTAAGTACAACTTGATTTTTGCCAGAGTAAAATGAAACAACTGCATAAGGTTCAAAAAGACTTTAAATGAAGAATCTAAGACAGAGGTGGGATCTGTGCATGCTTTTGATGTTGCATTTAGGCTTTTTCCTTTCATATACTTAAGTGTTAGAACCAGGGGAAATTTTGTTAAAGGAGTTCTGAGGGCTGATGTTGAATTACATTAGACACTTAAGCACAAAATATGAGTGTTTGAAGAACTTACTGATGAGAAAAAGGGAAGGGGCCACTTTGAGGTAAAGGAGGAAAGAAAAGGTACTGGATGACTTTGAGGACTCTTAACTTTAGTCAACATTCTGTGTATAAAATGCAAGGTACTGCAAGTTTTGATTTTTAAAGCAAATGAACAAAAAAAAAAAAGCAAGTCCTGCTGATCTGTCCCTTTTAAAACTTTGGAAGTCATTCTGATCAGCAAGAAGTGTGAAGCCAGTGCCTTATTCAGACTACACTAATTTTACAAATGACTCCCTGGCTTTGCAAGGGAATGACAGATTCTTCCTGCCCCATATGTGTCTTCCTGGGTGGTGGCAGAGTCGCCTGTGAGAGATTTTTGGAGTCTTTATTTCCTTTGAAAATAAAAAGCTGCCTAAACAAATGAAGACAAGTACAATGTAACCCCTTCTGCTTGCTCAGAAAGAGGGGTTTGAGAAATGAGAGTCTTTGCAGACAAAACTTTAGACTTGTTTAAAACTAGTTATGAAGCAAAGTGCATAAACTCCCAGCTGATCCCAGTTGAGCCTTTCCCCCATCTTAACTTGCTGCTGTAGCCACTCTTTCCAGGGAAAATACAGGAAACGCAGCTTTACAGTAATACTATCTGTGACATGTTGCATTTGTTTCTGTCACAAATTTATAAATAAGTATTGTGCTTAAAGTGAGATACATGATTATGCCAAGTGGATTTACTTTCTACTGATGCTGGGGAATCCAGTGTTCAATAACTGTCTGCAGAGAGGTGAATTAACTAGGCTACAATTGAGAGGTCCATGACTTCCAGGGGATGATGGGGACAACGATGACTGTTGTGTATCATGTGTCCAATGGTAAATGATCGAGCTGGGGGGGTGGGTTGTAGGATTAGATTTCTCTGACTTCTGACAACTCTTATTGAAGCTAAAAATGTCTGTCTTTTTCTGAAGTTTGGCATTGGAAGCATTTCCAGTGGAATTTTAAAACTAATTTTACTTTATTTGCAGCTTTAGTCAGTTTTCCATGATATGATTATTAATGGGACAAAAAGAGATCCTTGAACAAGCATTTCAGTCTCATTCCTTGTTAATGTTTGCAGCTCAAATCCAATCCTAGCAATAATGAGGAAAAAGAAGCCCAGACTCAGCTGACAAAGTCTGATGAGCTACAGCGCCTGCATTCACAAGCATTATCTGCCTACCAGCAAGAGGATTACGAAGCCGCTATTTCTCTTCTTGATGAAATCTTGGCAGTAAGTGTTAAAGTAAAATGGTACTGCGAAAGGGAAGTAAGAGCTCCTGTCTGACATCTGTGTATTTTTGTTTAATAACTTCTTCACTGATGTGAAAACGCTTGGTGTAATTGGCTCAGTTTTGCTGAGCCCCATGAGTCCATAATGAAGTTGGAGAGTGGAGAATGCTGAGTGCTAGCTGCAAAAAAAAGTCAAAATAATAGATTGTAGTTAGGGTTAAAGATACAACTTCAGCCAAACTTCTCTTAAGAATAACTTTCTTGATAATAATTTCCCATTTTTCCACAGTTCAGTGTTCTTGGGGAAGCTGGGAAAAATGTTGTTCTCAAACCAATGAAGTTTTGCCAGATACAGGAGGCGTAGGGTTTTTATTTAGATTTTTCATTGCCTATATGCAGGCAGTTTTTGTCTTGAGAAAATGAAATGACAAAAGATCAAAAAATCACAAAGTTAAAAATGTACATAGCTATCTGGACTCTTCAGCTTGTTCCTTAAATACCGCTATTTGAATCTTAATCAGTATAGGTAGTCTGATAGTATAAGTGTAAATAACTCAATCATGTAGGCATTTTGTGTGTCATATTAAAAGACAGTTAACTGCTATGACTCTTCACATACAAATTAACACTGACTTGGAATTTACAACATTCTAGCTTTTGGTGAAGAAACTGCCAAAGTGTGGGAGTTTGTTTATGGGGAGGGAATGTAGAAAAGCAGAAAAGCCCCATTTTCTAAAATGGTGGTTTACAAACAAATGATAAGACCCAGAATAAATTCTCTAAGACGAATTATGATAGGCAATTCCTTTTAAGTAATTATTCTTGCCATACTGTGACATTGTTACTTCTGTATAGATCTTTAAAATCCAGATACTAATGTCAAATCTTGCGTAGCTGAATCTTACCCACAGTTGTCCTTTCTAGAGGACAACTAACAGCTTGGTCCTTGCTGCTCATTACCCCGATTCTTTTGGGAAGATATAATAATTTATGATTCTAATATCCTTCCCTGGAGGTTCAACAGACTGTCCCAGCTAAAGCAGTGCCAGTAGATTTAATTCAACTCCCTGCATGAGCTCATTGAATCATTTACAAATTTTTCAGGCCTTTGTTTTCTCTTTGGGCAGGTGCATCACAGCATCCACCAGGAAGCAGAGATGCTAGTCTCATGCGCTCTGCGTGCAGCTTGAACCTTATGCTATTGCAGTTGGCAAAGTGAAATTAAATGGGATTTTTCTTTTGTTGGGGAGGAAAAGAAGTGAAGTGTTATGGACCAAAAACAAGCTTTAATTTTGATTTCTCAAGGTTTGTGTTTGGGATGCAGAGCTACGGGAACTTCGAGCTGAGTGTTATATAAAGGAAGGGGAACCAAGCAAAGCCATTAGTGACTTGAAAGCTGCTGCCAAATTAAAGAATGATAACACTGAAGCCTTCTATAAAATCAGCAGAATATATTATCAGCTGGGGGACCATGAATTATCACTCAGGTAATTTTACTGTTTGCTGTAATCATTATAATTGAGACAGAAAATGTGATGATAAAGGTCATGATAAACTGTGAAATATCTATGTTGTCTGGTTTTTGGATAGAGTAGCAACCCTGGTCTGGATCTGATAAAGGAAGCTCCTTTGCAGAAGCTAAGAACTGGCAGTGAAGACACCATGCTTGGCAGACCAGCCATCAATGGTTCCTAGCATCTTGTTTACTAAATAGAAGCACTACTTCTATTTAGAAGCCGTAGTGTGGGTCCATCAGAGTTGCTTACATTTACTGTCTTTATTGTATTTCTCCATCCTACAAGAAAGTGCTTCTCTAAACTTGCTTTGGTGGAGCCTTTTTTTAACCTTGAACCTCCATTCAAGTTAAGTTTACAATGCAAACAAAAAATGTACGTGTTAAGTCTTAGGGCTAGATTTTTATTTTCAAGAGTGGAAACAAAAGGTTACAAGCTTAAGAATAAATAAAAAGTACAGGAGCATGCAAGTATGAGGAGCTGGGGATCCAGAGCTGTCAATCTTTCATTCTTGCAGACAGTGTCCAGTATTTTGGATGATTTTTTGATAACGTCCTACCCTTTTATTCATATTCAGTTAAGTTTAAGGTGTTACTCCCATACATACCTAGTCAGTCCTGCAGATAACTGCCCTTGCCCAATCTGGACTGTTAACTTCATACTCTGTGCTCAGCTGGACGGACTGTATAATCCTTCTTTTTGCACACAAGTGATTTCTGTGCAGCTCATCTCAGGAGTGCTACCTGCATCTCCAGACTCCTTCCAGTATGGTTTCTGCCACAGAATCTGTTCAGGAAGAGGTGAAGGGAATTGAAAAAGCCTGAGTTTCTTTTCTTGGCAGTGTATGACAAAGGCTTGTGGATGGAAATTGCATGTGATTATAAAATTAATTTTTGCAGTTATAGCTGGGCAAAAGTAAATGCCAAATAACTAATTGGTTTGCATTAGGGATCCCCTTTCCAGAGTATACTTAATCTCTGGAGCTCATAGGTCGCTTCTGTGGTGACTTTTGGTAGCTGACCATCACTTAGGCTAGTGATTTCAAGAATAGGTGGGTGTTTTTTTTTTTTTTTTCCCCCCTCTGAAATCCACACATGGATTTCCTCTGTTAAGTAATGAAATCTTAAGGGTTTTTTTAAGTACAATTGAGAGAGCTGTTGAAGAACAGAATGGTATCAGAATGAAGGGATAAGCCTCTTTTATTCTCTGATTCTATTTTCTTTTCATCATAAGATATACTAAGAAAGAGTTCTATAGCTCTTGGACTTGCTGGGTGATTAATCTTGACCTTCCCTTAGTTTCTTCCTCTTACCTTTACAGGCGTAATGATTTTCAAATAGTAGATATTTTTGTCTGTGCTTAGGAACAAAATAAGATTTTGTGATCTCTTTTCTGAAAAATATCACCTTGGTTGTACTGTGATGACTCTATATGATACAAAACTTTTATTCCTTCATATGATTGCATTCTGGAGGTTTTTTTTTTAAAAGACTTTTGACTATTTTAAGAGTTATCTGCCCTAATCAGAGTCTGATTAAACAGTCTTTGCAGTGAAAAGTCAGGCTCAGGCTTGGCTGATATTCTATCAAGAGGAGGTTTGGGTCATAGCTGAGCTTTGTTTCAGGCAGCATAAAATATACTTCTGCATAGGTGTTTTGTAATATAGCTGTGTTAAATATGTAGGAAAATTACAAACAGTTGTATCTGATAAATGCTGAATATAATTTCTTTCCCAGGGTATATTTTTCTTTTGCTGTTTAGTCAGTTATTAATGTAACACTTCTCAATCTTTGCATATTTGGCAATACAAAAGAATTAAAAACAAAACCAGACAAATATCCCTGTATGTTCTGGAAGACTTTTTTATCTCACTTTAAATTCATTCTTGGATGAAAGGAGAGATTGTGTAAAGAAGTCAACTGTTGTTCTGGACAGCTTATAGATGCCGCATTGTGTCTCTAAGTGAAACTTCATAATGTGTGGTGATGTCTTTCTGTTTTGGCTTTTTTTTCCCCTCCCTATCTCCCTGTGAAAAGTGAAGTCCGGGAGTGTCTGAAACTGGACCAAGACCATAAGCAATGCTTCTCTCTCTATAAACAAGTAAAGAAACTCAATAAACAGATCGAGTCAGCAGAGGAATTCATCAGAGAAGGCAGGTAAGTGTTCACTGCTGTACTAAAAAAAAAAAAAAAAAAAAGAAATCACTACTGAGGTGCCAACTTATTATTGATTGAGGAGTTGATTAAGTGATGCTTTTTGCATCTGTCAGTTGAAGTGGATAACTGAGCACAGCTCTCAAATTACAATTAAAATAAATATTGACTCACATAGTGACAATCCTATTCTGATTCCTCTGATGCCATTGTCTTCTCTTTGCATACTTAACTTCTTTGTGGAGTAAGTAGTAAGACCAAGATAGGGATAATATTTGTCAGCTCTCGTATGTTATTACTTAGCACTGGTGAGGCCGCACCTGGGGTGCTGGGCTCCCCAGTACAAGAGAGATGAAGCTGCTGAGAGAAAGTCCAGCGAAGTGCCACTAACATGATGGAGGGACTGGAGCATCTCTAACATGTGAGGAAAGGCTGAGATAGCTGGGACTATTCCCCTGAGCCTTCTCTGCTACAGGGTGATCTCATCAATGTATATAAATACCTGAAGGGAGGGTGCAAAGAGGGCGGAGCCAGGCTCCTTTCAGTGGTGCCCAGTGACAGGACCAGAGGCGATGGGCACAAACTGAAACAGGAGATTCCATTTGAACATATGAAAATGCTTCCCACCACCCCCTCGTTTCCACTGGGGCAGGTTGCCCAGAGAGGTTATGGAGTCTCCCCACGTTGGAGATATTCAAAATCCGTCTGGACACGGTCCTGGGCAACCTGCTCTAGATGGCCCTGCTTGAGCAGGGGGGTTGAACCTGATGACCTCCAGAAGTCCCTTCCAACCTCAACTATTCTGTGATTAAAGGACCACATCTTTAGACTAAAACCACCTAGTAACGCTGCAGTGCCTTGATAGCAAAAGTGGATCTGACTGATGGGCTTTTATGCACCCTGTTAAATGACAGGCAATGCCTCTGTATTCTTCTACTTCTTGCTTTATTTCAGTTTTATGTGTTCCCAAGCACATGACATCCAACCGTAAGGACTTGAATTTCTCCTAGCTTGTACCAACCCATGGGTTCAATCACACACTTGCATTTTTAGGTGAATGTTCTAATCCATTTCTTACTCAAACCATGGAACTTTAGCATCTTTGAAACCTTCACAGCAAAAATACATTTTACGATGTGACTTGCGGACAAGAAGGAAGGGGAGAAAACGACTGCCCGATTCAAGCTGGCTTAAAGAACTCCTTTCTTTTTTGTACCAAGAAATGCAAGTAGTACAGTGCTCACAGCAAGACTCCTGACTTAGTCCATCTCAGATATCGGAGAGGGAGATGCTTTTTTTTACCAAGTGCAAAGTGGCGTGTTGAACAGGAGGCAAATCTAGAGACTGTTGTCTGTGCACACTGAGGGATGGTAGTCATTTTCTTCTGCAAAAGCCTGCCAGGCATAGTGCCTGCTATTCTGTCTCATAGCACAGGAAGGGGAATGGGGATGTCATTCTTGAAGTGGCTGAAAATTTTCTTCATAGTGTTGTCTCACGCCACACCTTTAAGACTATTAAAGTTAAGGTACATTGCTAGAAGGATGTGAAAATCTGTGAATCTTAAAATTTTAAAATTTGTAAATAAATCACAACACCCTGAAATAGTTATTACATTTCATATTATGCTTATCTTCATGATTTAAACAGGTATGAAGATGCTATCAATAAATATGATTCTGTAATGAAAACTGAGCCGGAAGTCCCAATTTATGCTACTCGTGCCAAAGAAAGGATCTGTCACTGTTTATCAAAGGTAATTCTGCTTCTGTCTCCCTCTGTAAATTTCTTTAAAACAAACAATCCCCAAAACCCCACAACTACATGAATTTTGTTTTCCTTTCTCCTCTCTAGAATCAGCAGGCTACAGAAGCCATAAAAGTTTGTACAGAAGTTCTGCAACTGGAACCAACCAATGTGAATGCCCTGAAAGACAGAGCAGAAGCGTATTTGCTGGAAGACCTGTATGAAGAAGGTACAGTTAAATGCAGTTTGCACATACTTTTTTGTGGGCGTTTAAAATGCAGTCAGTGTGTCAAAATTTTTTAACATGCACTTTGATTCTACACTGTTGTTATCCCTAATCAGCACTGGTAGTTGCAGATTTACAAAAATACCTGCTAGTAATTTTGTCTTGATTAGTAAAAGTGGAATGTACTTGTTTTATCTGCAGCGGAGTTGTCTTTACAACAGTGGGCTATGTTCAGGATGTTTTATGAGACTGTACAGCTTGTTCAGCTTACTTAAACACATTTTATATAATCGGCAATGTCAGACAATTCCATTTAGAGATAAAAGGTAATTATAGTCAGGGTGATGTAAATCCATTTTAGGAACTCCATTTTAATGTCTTTAGATGGCAGCATGAAACAATACTGTTCTATCCCCTAGCATATGTTGAGGGCAGAGGAAGATAATGGCCGTTGCTTCACCTCCATGGGTCTCTGTAGTGCTGCTAAGAGCCGTAAACTGATTCTACTCATGAGGAGGCTGCATTTTCCATACGGGGTTTCCATAAAATGCATACTGTTACATGGTCCCATCTATAGCCTTGGAAAATAGGGACTGAGTAATGGGTGTCTCCGAGTACACCATTATGTTGTTACCTAGCTTCTTTAAGAGTACTAAGTGCTAATGTGCTATAAAAAAAAGTCTTCAAAATTTAATTTAGTGAATCTCATTTCCACAAGAAACCAGGCTTAAGAAGGAAATTGGACAGTGTGTCTGTTCCACCCCTGTGCTCAGTCATGCAACAGTTTTTGAAGCGTTGGGCTGTTCCAGTCAGATGTGGTGAGGGAAAGGACTTTGAGACTTTAAATCTGCAGAAAACTATTCCATTAATTTTGGTACTCATAGAACAATTTTCCTTTTCTGTATTCTGGTACTGGATCTCTTGCTTTACAACTGAACAAAAAAAAATCTTTTCGATTTAAACATTCATGAAGGCAGCTGTTCTCATTAATAGCACGCTCAAATTTTTTGTCTTTTTGAGAAATTAATCACTGAGAGATGATATTGCTCACCTCTTGAAGTTCACTTCAAAAATTTTGTTCTTTTTTTAGGCCTCCTTGACTCAAATGTAAACATGGTATAAAGAGGACTGGTGTAGTTTCAGGCCATCCTCTTCATCAGCCCTGTAGACTTCGTACTTCTGAAGTGACCTAGTCCTACTCCCTCTTTGCTGAGGCTGGCAAGCCTTCTTCCTTCTTATAAGAAAAAGGGTGGAAGACAGCAGCATTTCAGAGAACTGATGACCTTTGTACAAAGGGATTGCTTAAAAAAAAAAACAAAAACCAAAGTGTGAGGAAAAACTACCTTTCTGTTTTTCTTAGGGTAATGTTTTTCCATCTTTTGATTGTTCAGAACTGCAATGTCAACCTAAAAGTAAGGCTCAGGAAGATTTCACAGTGATGAGGTCCCCTTTGGGCATTTCCTCATCTTTTTCTGTACTTCAGTACAGTGGAAGTAAGTTCAGTCAGTGTTGGGAAAAGCAGATTTACAAATTAATAAAAAAACCCACTTCCCTAAAAATAGTTGAAGGTACAGAATACAAATCTACATAGATTACGGCTTGTACAAAGGTTTTTGATTTAAGAGGGAGGAGTATCAGCCAAAGGAGAACCCAAAGAAAATTTAAGGTTATTTTTTCCCCTCAAGGTGTATGCATCTTCAGCTTAGAGGAGGGTACAGAGAGAGGCAGGCCAAACAGGCCCTGCTGTGAGTCCTCTTAGATGTACCTTTTGCTTCTTACTAGTGGACAGAATTGATCTGTTTGTTTTTCTTTAAATTGATGAATCTCAATTTGGGTCTTTCTAACATTATCTTCTGTTAAATCCTCATCTATTTCTGGTTCCTCTAGGGTGAGAGAATCTGGCAACTCTTGCAACTTAAAGGGGGAAAAAAATTTTTGTAACAAGGTCCTGCACAAATGCACAGAGCCAGCTTGGTCTTGTGCTGCAGCAAATGCCTCCCTATTATGGGATATAAGGAAGCGCAGAGAAGACACACCGGGGATCTGGGAGAGCTTATTTCCTGGCCCTGGTTGAGTGGACAACCATGCTAGAGTGGAACGGTGCTCCTCCAAATCCCTGCTGTTTGGCATATCCCCTGCCTTCGTCCTGCCCTTGACAGTAGTGAGATGGTTGTAGTTACACTCCTCCTTCCAGCAGAGCCTCCGTAAACAGTATTACAGTCCATTAATGTTAGTCTGCCTGAAGGTGTCTTCACTTACCCTCAGTTTTAACTGCTATAAAATGATGGCTGATTTCTCTCTGCTGCAGAGAACAGTAGCGTAATTAAAGTTGTAGTCTCATATTTAAAGGGGCAAACTGATTCTCATTCTTCCCTCAAGAAGACTTCAAGCTGGAGGCACCTATTTTCCTGTTTAAAGACAGGAAATTTCAAAGTACTTGTAATTCAGAGCTTTGAAGGCTATTATTGTTAAGTGTTCAAGATGCACTTCAGTATGTATAGCTGAGTTCTGATTCCCATCAAATGGTTTTAATTACTTTATAATCACATGGGATCCAGGGCTTGTCTACTGAGTCAGATGTGTAATGACTCCCTTTCTGGCTTACCTCATAAGTACAGGAGTCTATCTGTCTGAAGTACACAGAACAAGTTTTGTCAAAGAAGAAAGAAGAAAAACCACCTTGCTGTTTCAGAATTGGTCAGGACATCCTTTTTTTTTTTTTCTCCCTCTCCCCACCCTACTACTGTAGAGGAAACAGTCCCTATTTCAGTAAGAGCATAACTGGTTCAGTTATTCCTCTAACAGAGTTGGCATGGACGTAGGTTGTCTGCAGTTACTCGTGTTTGATAGGAAACTAATTCTGTATATGGAATAATGGCCAATCTTGGTCACTCAGTTTTAAAGATGCAGGCGAGATAGGAAAGCCAGCTAAGGTGTTTAGAGATACGATGCGATTTACTATTCGAGAGCTTGTGAAGACTCTTATATTGAAAGAAGGAGAGTTAGATTTGACTAAAGTGTTCAAATTGAAAGTGATACTGGAAACTGGTTGTTCCTTTCATGTCGTGGGACAGGATGAAAGGAATCATAGAATCATTGAGGTTGGAAAAGACCTCTAAGATCATCGAGTCCAACCGTCGACCCAACACCACCACCCACTAAACCATGTCCCTAAATGCCACATCTACACATCTTTTAAATACCTCCAGGGATGGTGACTCAACCACTTCCCTGGGCAGCCTGTTCCAATGTTTAACCACTCTTTCAGTAAAGAAATTTTTCCTTACGTCCAGTCTAAACCTCCCCTGGCGCAACTTGAGGCCAAAGGAAGAAAGGATGCTCTCTGAAATAGCAGGCCAGTAAGAAGCAGCAGTGATTCTTGTGTTGGTTTGAGGTACTAGTGCTTTTAGAAAGAGTGACTGAGAAGAATTGATTAAATATCTCACTTGACATACCGTGAATTAGTAGTAAATCTCCTGGTTTCATAGCAAACTTCTTGTGGTCAGGAAGCTGTCACCCTGCTTCCAACCCTCACCCCTCAGGTGGGGACAGTGATTAGCTCTCAAAGGGGAAAATTCCTACACTGGAGAGTACCATCAAAATTGAAGTCTCTTCCAGCTGAGAGAAAGTGCAAAAGGTACTTGCCGTCAGGTGTGCTGGGTGCATTCCCTCTGCTGTGTGCAGCACTAAAAACATACCTTCCCATATGCTTAATACTTGCAGCCTTTAAATAAGGGAGTCAATTTAAAAAAAGAGAAATCAAGTACTGTCATTGCAAATACTTGACCCCTGAGCAGCTTGGTTGCCAGCAGTGGTGCATGCTGTAGATGTTGCGGTGCTCAGTGAAGTTGAGCAATCTGATCTGCATTTGGCAGGATGTTGTGATGGGACCTCCATTATTACATGAAGCAGATTAAGTGCGCTGGTGCTTAAAATTATTGGAGCAGTAAAGCAGTGTAATGAAATCCCTGCATTTTCATTATTTTTATCAGTTTTGACAGCATATATTGGGCACATGCATTAGTGTACACCCTTGTTTGCTGTTTTTTTAATGGCTGGACAAATTATTAAAAATAGCAGCAGAAGCCAAAGCGCTTTGTTCAGGCAGCAAATGACAGTGTCCAGTGATGTGAAAATGAATAGAAATTTTGTTTTCTTTGTAATAGCATATGAAATTGTTGGGGCACTGAAAATACTTTTTGGAATTTTTTTTTTTCCAATAACCAAAACAAGATTGCAGTGGTATCAGATGTCTGGTAATACAAATTCATTAGCACTTCCTGCTGTCTTGCTCAGAAACAGTGAAAAACAAATGTCACACCTGCTGAGAAATAGCATCTGCTTGGAAATAATCTGATGCAAGTACTTTGTATAACTTGAGAAACCTAGGAGACTTGGATCTGCAAATGAGACTGAGGATTATAACAGTGAAAGAAGAGCAGTCTCATTAAAGACTTCAACAGTTGCTTCCCTTGATAAATCTTGATATCAAAGAATATTTAAACTTGGTGTCTTAAGCATTCAGTTACCACTTAAAATAATAATATAGCTTACTTTAAAAAAAAAAAAGTGTAGACCTGGAATTTCTTAAAAATTCATGAATACCTTTCTTTCATTCCCGAGAAATGCAACTCTTGAAATAAAAGCAAGAGCATGCCTTTGGAAAAAAAAAAAAATACAACTGTCTGCATATTATGCAGAGGCGTAAAAAGGGAATATTTGTCTTTCACGAACAGCATGAACTTATTGGTAATCTGAAATCCATCTTTATTGTCATTAAAGAGGAAGGGGCTTTCTATCGTGCTGATTGAGTGCAGACTGTGGGAGAAGAAGGAATATTAATTTAAAGACTCTGTATAATGCATCCTTCAGTTGAACAGCGACGTATGGGACTAACATTGTGCAGTGGGCTCTTCAAATACTAGTTGCTGAAACTTGCTTCTTGATTCCTGTCCCAGTCCTACATGCTCGTTATGTTCATCCATGTGAATGTCTAACATTTAGAGAGTGTTCTGACCTGCCGCTAGTAACCTCCCTTCTCCTTCCTTTCCAAAAAGTGTGATGAACCTAAAGAAAGTAAGTTACCTAATTAATATGTGAAAGTGAATCTCCTCTACTCCAAGGTTTTTCAATTTCGAAAAAAAACCCATGGCAAGTTGAAATAAAAGTTTTGCTGTTTATATACGGTAATAGCAAAACTTCAGTTTTGGTGAGTGGTTGAGTTCTTTAAATTGAAGTTGGTAAAGATTTGTGTAACCTTTCTTCATTCACTTTTTTTATAAAAGCTATTAAAGACTATGAGACTGCTCAAGCCAATAGTGAAAATGACCAGCAGATTCGGGAGGGGCTAGAACGTGCCCAGAGGATGCTGAAGCAATCACAGAAGAGGGATTACTATAAAATTTTAGGAGTAAAAAGGTGAGATACTAATATCTGAGATGATGATGTGAAAGTTGGTTATTAAACCAGTACATCTGATCACTTGAATTTGTTCTGCTGAGTGTTAGTTTTTGTTCCTGTATCTTGCTACCTTCACTTTCCTACTGTACTAGTTTAGCAGTGTTCAGCTTTTAAGTAGCATTTGTTTACAATTCCTTTAGAAAGAATGAAAAAAAACCACTGGGAAGGAAGGAAATAAACCCCTTGGCAAGAAATTCTTAGTATAGATGATCAAGAGTCAGGTGAATGAATTGGGGAACAAATGAAGACTGGAAAGAATTACTGAAAGCAACAAAAAATAAAATTGTGGCAGATAGTACGATGGATTGGAAGAGTTTGAAAGGACTAATTGAAAGGTATCTGAAATACTTCTGCCATTAACCTGGAGAAACAGGCGACCTCTCTTTCTAATGAGGACCAAACAAATGTCCAGTTCTGAACTAGTATTGGTGATCCTTCCAATTGTGAGCTAATTTGACCTCTACTCTTTGTGCTTTTTGTTACTCACCTGATGGTAAATTCTTCAGACTGGGAAATTCTGCATAGTAGCTGGCAGTAGCATCTTTACAAAGAAAGTAAATGGGTGGTGAAGGAAAGAGTGAGTAATCTTTGTTTAAAGTTGCAATCTGCTTCCTCTGTTTTTTGTGTAAAGAATCTTCAGTGCCACCTGCAGAAGGTTAACTAACTCATAATTTTCCTGATGCCCTTAATTACTGTCTCAGTGTTTAAAATAAACGTGTAGTTTCAGTAGTGTGGCATATGAACAATTAGAAAATTAAGTTATCTGTAATTTTATCCATCCAGAAATGCTCGAAAGCAAGAAATCATAAAAGCTTACAGAAAGCTGGCGTCCCAGTGGCACCCTGATAACTTCCAGAGTGAGGAAGAAAAGAAGAAAGCGGAGAAAAAATTCATTGATATAGCAGCTGCTAAAGAAGTCCTCACTGACCCAGGTAATGATTGTTCTTACGCAGTGACTTCATTTTTTTTAATTACTTTCTTACAGTAATGTAAAAATGCAGCAAGTGTAAGCCATAACAAGCATTACAGCTTCCCTTTTTCCCTTTCTCCCCTTATCCATCTTGAAGAAGCAATGCACTAATACTTGCATCCAATCTGTTGCATGAAGTCAGATGTAAACCTAGAATTATTTATTGTGTTTCAGTGACTTTTGTTTAAAGTCAAATAAAAATTATTATTTCAAAGGTCTCTTGTTAGGATATCATCTTGCAGAGATTTCCAGGATTGATTAACTCTGGAGATGCTCACTTGAAGGATGTGGGTGTCTCCTTCTGCCTAAAGTTCTATTGCAAACTACATTTAGATTATAAGAGCACCTGAAGTACTCCAGAGAAGCCCTCAAAATTGGCCCTTGTTGTGTGTATCGGAGCCTAGATGCGTTGTGCAAACAGATGCTCTGCCAACAGAGCAGTTGCCCGAGGGCAGGGGACTGAGTTCTCGGTTCCTGTCGGCCTGAGGATGCCCTTGCTGCTGGTCTGTGACCAGGCTCCTGAGGCCGTCCCAGTCCCCAGGAGCAAGGAGCCCTGTCAGGTCTGGCTGTCTGCTCATCAGCTCTGGAGGAGGGGAAAAAAGCGAAGAGTGCGGTCACTTTCCTGGGAGATCCTGTGGTGTGGTGACTAGGAGATCTGATGTCTGTCTCGCCAAGAGATGAACGGAAGGGTTTGGACCATTTAGTCTCAAGAATGTAATAAAAACCGAGGTGGTGTGGTTATCTCGCCTCCTTTAAAAAAAAAAAAAAAAAAGGCAAACAAAGCCAAACAACCAAAAAAAACCAACCCCAACAAAAAACCAACCAACCAAAAAAACCCTCAACCAGAGCCATCTGTTAAGTTCTTGTCTTCAAAGTGTTCCTGTATGGTCACTAGAAAGACGGAAGCAGGTAAAAGATGTAGATATCGGAGGCTTCCGTTTTTATGTTCAACTGTTCAGGATCATCTAAGGGATAATTAGGCAGATGGGCTCAGACTTTCTTGGGGGAAGGAGGGATCTGAGAGTGATTAACTGCATTACAAGCACTTCTGGTCAGAAAACCTTCTTCTGTGTTAATGTGATCTTTGTTCATAATTATGAGCACAAATTAGGAGATTTATATACTGGAAGTGTTTGAGATGCTGTTTGCCCTGTCAGCATCTCCACATGTTCATCTACTTTCTCCTTGACACTGTTGCTTATGTCATGTTTACCATTCCTGTCAAACCAACTGGGCAAGACAAGTCACACCGGTCGTATTTGGCTTTTGTAATGCCATCTGTACTGCTTTCTGTCTCTTCTTACTGTGATGACATTCTCTCCTTTCATCCAGATATTTTTCCTAGGTCATTTTCTGGCTCTAGTGACCATGTTGGTTATGTAAAGAAAAACTATAAAGCCTGCAGGCTTCTGAATCTCTGAGCTTTCATTTGCAAGCTTATTTATCATAGGGCTCTAGTGTACTTTGAGGCCATCTTCTGCATTCCTCCCCCAGCCACTCATGATTCCCCCCTAACGAACTCCTTTGCTTCCCTTCTCTGCCTTGATGAAATGGGTGTCCTGAAAAAGTGCCAGGTGATCAAAAACCTTGTGGCGCTTGCAGGCTGCTGGAAAGTTACATGTGGGTGTAAGCAAGAGCGTAGTGGCGTAGCCTGTGACTTGTCTGTGGGTCTTGGGGAAGGCTTTCAACTCTGTCTCCGCTGGACTGGACTACTTAAAGAACACGCTTTCTGCCTCCAGACTGCTGTCCCCTAGACAGCTCTCTGCCTGAATGGTGTGTGGAGAAGATTGAAAACGTTTGGGGCTCTGCCTGCTGACTTTCGTGCTGTTGCTGAATGATCAATACTGGAATGTATTGGTTGTGAAGAATTGGCAGGATACAGCGTGGTCTGTCCTCGGACCATCCTGAGCGAGCGCAGCTATGAGAGAATAGGTCCAATAAACTCAGCAAGGACAAGATGTCCCAATTATTTGTGGGACACAGTTGGTCAAAGTGCAACTGTCCTGTCCCTGTTGAAATTCATACCTGTCCTGTTGGACAGCCAGGTACTGTCTTGCCTTGTTTTAAACTAAATGACTCGTTTGAAGTTTTTCATACAGCGTTTTCATGGAGTTAGTCTCTTCCTGCTGGTCTCCTGGGCAGCTTTGAAAACCTCAAAGTAATTAGGTTCTACAGATGCTGCCAATACAAGTGATAATTGCAGCTCTCTGGGTTGGGGGGGGGGGGTGTGAGTTGGTTATTGGTTGTCAAAGGTGCTTGGTGTTACTGCCCTAACTGCTGTGCCATGATTCCACCTTGGTTTTGTTTCCTTCAGAAATGAGGCGGAAGTTTGATGCGGGAGAGGACCCACTGGATGCAGAGAGTCAGCAGGGTGGGGGCAACCCTTTCCACAGGAACTGGAACACGTGGCAAGGATTCAACCCCTTTGGTTCTGGAGGAGGACCATTTACATTCAAATTTCACTTCAGTTAGAGCCAAGACTGTTTCTGGTGGCGGCTGCTGTTTTTTACTTAATTCGTTGAAAAATAAAAAGTCTCTCAGTTCAAGACCCAAAATCTTAATTGCTAAGGTTGTCCTTAACCCAGAGTCTTACTGCACCAGAAGAAAGCTCCTTCTTTCTTTTTAGTATTCAAAGAGTTTGCTTTGTGGTGAACTTGACAAGCTCGTACTGCTTGGGGGGGGTTTGTTACTGCCTATGTATTTGTTGTGGATATGCAGGACATGTTTATTCCTATGGATGGAAAAAACGGTGAGAGGCTACTTAGGACAACACTTAAACACAAATTTAGGACTCAAGTATATGCTTAAAGGTAAAAATGCATGTAAATATTTTTCTGAATCGGGGCCTAATAAAACGTGGAAAGGGTAGTTACGATAGTTTCTACGTTAACAAATCGTTAGTCGTCGCGCTCAGCAGAATGATCCATCTCTCAGTATTCTTAAAAGGAGGCCCCAGTGACCACCGGCGGTGTTACTGTCGGCAGTGCCGTGGGTAGGGTGAAGAGGCTGCCTATGGAGTGAGTCTGAACAACCGCTCTGAAAGAAGATCGCTTGTAACTAATTGTGTTTGAAAATGTCTACTCGCTTTACTCATTAACCTGAAATGAATTGGGATGATTTCCTTGGTGGTAGTTGTCAAATATGAAAGTAAAAAAATATACCTGATGTTTTTTTGAGAGACTTGTTCTGAATGTGATTTGGGATGCGTAGGTATCATTTTTGAGTAGTTTGCACTTTAACAAAATATCTGCTTGAACTTTGAGCAAAAAACTTTGATGTGACATTTCCCCGACTATGCAGCAGTTTGTTACTTCCCCGTACGTAAACTCAGAACCAGTACGGGTTGTGAGGTGAGCGTGCTGCGGACTGTAGGAATACGATATTAACTCTGGCCTTCCCCCCGTAATGCAGCTTCATTTCTGCTGGGTGATGCAACAGGGAGTCAATACTCACTGTGAAATTGTTGGAAGTAATTTTATGCTTTGTGTAACAGCCACAGTACTGCAAAAACAACTGCCTGTGCGCAAAAAGAGGAACTAGCTTTCCATTAGCCAAAAGTCTGGTTTATTTCTTCTATATGCACGTAGCTAAGATTGGTTTGGTGTATCGATCGAACTGTGTGAATGCGATGTGAGGTACTACCAGGAGCGTAGCTGCTATGAGTGAATAGTCTTCTCATTCTGTAGCCGAACATGTCGTAATTACCGATGAGTTTCATCAGCAGCCATTTTCTTAGAATGCAAGAATTACAGTTCATCAACGTTTTCTTGATTGGATTTTAACTGGAAAACAATAATCAGTTGATCGGAATCTTCTCTCACTTCAGCTCATGGCATTTGAAAGCATAAGCAGCCTCGGTAAAACAAACGAAACTGGCAAATAAGGCCTTCGATCTGAAAGCGAGTGTTTTATTACTGTAACCAGAGTCGCTGTTGAAGCGTAACGCTTGTCTCCTGCCTCAAGTACTTCACAAACATAATTGTGAGGCCATGTGGCTTTGTAAAATGTTTTCCGACAGCAATTTAAAGGTCAGTGTTTGTTCAGCAGAAATTTATCTTCAAGCTGAAGAGTGAATGCGGTGGTTTCTAACAGTTTATGGTACAAAACCACCCAGCAGCCTATGAAACTCCGGCGTCAAGTATTTTCCAAGTTGAATGACTTTCTAGATGTTTGATTTCTTCTGCTTTTGACCTGTCCGAAAGCTTGTTGTTTACACTCTGTAGAAGATGCTCGGGACGCTGTTCACGCTGTTCTAGGCTAGCACGGTTCTCGTAGGACCTCTAGGGCTCAGACATAGGAACTTGCTGCACCGATAAATAACCTGTTACCCCGTGGTGTCAGCCGATGCAGACGGCTCTCTGCGCGTGTGCTTTTTGCTCACGGTAAGTAAAAGGTCGGTAGGTAGCTCTCGGGTATGAGGGTCTCTCTCGGCTGTCGTCGGCCCTCTGTCCCTGGGGGGTGAGCTAGACCCAACCACGGTGGCTGCTGGGTGGCTCGCCGGTTGTACGTGTTGGTGTGCGAGCCATTGCTCTGGGTCAACGCTTTTGTATCGCCCTGTTCGCTACAGAAGGGGCTGTTTTTAAATTAATACTGAATGACCGGTGTCAGCAATATGTCGTATTTTGTACATAGAGGAGTGTTGTTCGGTTTCAGGAAGTCACAATAAATGCCACAGACAGCTATGTTTGTGTGCTAGGGAAGTGCTGGAAGTGATACATCTTCTTTGAAAGGACAGCCCTCGTTCAGCTCTTTCTGTTCTCATCCCTCTCCCTTCTCTCTTTTAAAAGCTACAGCTGAGAAAATTGTTTCCTGGTTGGTTTATTTTTTTTAAGGGAAGGCGTAAGATAGTCCCTCATAAGTGAATTATTCGTACAAGGCCCTGATGTTAGAGCAGTGCGTAGTTGTTTCTCGAAGGCAACGGACAGTTCTGCTGTACGCTGGAAGCGGCCGGGAACAACAAGGATTATGTTTATTTTGAGAATGAATGGGAAAGGGAAAATTGCATGTTAAGAAAAGAAGAAAAGGCTTGAATGTAGTCGGTAGAAGTAGGAAGACGATCAAATGCGTGAGCGCTGTTCGTGGAGTCCTTCTGTGGAAGACCGTGTCTTGAAAACAAAACCGAAAAACAGCAGTGGAGAATGCGGCTTTCCGCTACCAAGCGGCTGCCGATGGCAAGAGGTGTTACCGCGCCAGAGCTGTTTGAGGGAGCAGATGCTGGCTTTTAGCTCTGCGGTACTTCTGAAAATACAGGAGGACAAAGTTGTGTTAAAAAGAAAGCATTTACGTTTCAAGGCTCTCCAGGTGCGGTGATGCGTTTCCTGATGTGACTTCAGAAAACGAAGCGCTGGTAACGCACCGAGCATTAACGGCGCAAGCCGCGTACAAGGAAACCGAATTCGCCTTTTTATTTATTAGTGGGCGTCTGTAGTGCAATCACGTTCAGTAACTGAACGTCGAAGTAAATGTCTTGTTCGTTTGTAAACCCCGGGATGTGCATGAAGCATCCTTACAATACTTGGCCTATGTGTAGATGCAGACTTTCTCTGTTGAATTCTCTCTTTCGGTTTTAATAAACTACTTTCCAGCTTGTTTTAAAATGAAGGGGGGGCGGGGGGGGGAAGCGTATTTTACTTGATACATGCTTAATACTGATGTATTCATAAACCGGTATTAAAACAGATTCAAAGTGAATTACAAACTTAAGAGCTCAAACTTGCGACATACGCAGGAAATGTGTCAGCTTAAACTTTAAAAAAAAAAAGCAAGCTTGTTATCGTTTCAGTTTTCAGACCAGTGTTTGGATTAAGACTTACTCTTCTGGTTGGGGCTGTGATTTGTAGGAGCTTTGCTGGAAACCAGCCAGCGTAGCATAGCAGGTTAGTTGTATTTAAAAGTGCCTTATTGTAAGGTATTGTTTGTTTGCTCTGTAATACACACTTTTATCCATACAATAATCAAAAAATAAATGGGAGAATAATTTTTGTTTTTGCCCTCAGCAAATCTCAAAGTAGCAGTTTTATGTTTTAAGAAGGATGAGTAAAGCTAGCCAGAGATTTATCGAATGTTTCAAATTATAAAAGTGTCTTTATATAAAATCATAAATCTAAAACACAAGAACTGTTTTTTCTAGAATTGTGGGAATTATTTTATGGTATTTTTCACAATAAAGATATTTATGATGACCAGAAAGCACTGCAGTGTGTTTGTCTGCCCTTCTTCCCTCATCCTGCCCTCCAAGTTTGGAGTTAGAGCTGTGCAGAAACGTGGTAAAAGGCTGCCAAAACGCCGGCTTGGGGGCTACGGTAAAATTTCTTAAGCAGCTAATGCAGAAGTCGTCAGGCTTTAAGGAGTAAGGTACGGAGTGAGGCAGCATTTGGATACTTCACGCTTGGGTTTCAAAACTTTAGTTTTCCTCCCATTCGGCCGGACACAGCTAGTTCCTGCCGGTGGGTGCAGCCCCCCCCTCCTTGTAGCTGAGCGGGTAGCAGGAGTGCAGCAAGGCGGCGTGTTGAAGGTAGAGGAGGGTGCTTAAACCGTCCCAGATGGGTACCTGGCTGTGTTCCGGGGGGGCTTTCTGGTTAGCAGCCTGTCCCAGGAAAGCCTCGGGCCCCTCGGTTGCTGGTGATGTGAGGGGAGAGGAGGAATCCCCTCTGCCCCCTCTCCTGAGGCTGGAACTTCTGGCCAGCCAGCCAGCAGCTCTGGGGAGAGAAGGTGGGTGGCTGAGGGCGTGTGGGATGAGCGTGTACTCTAAGCTGTGGTTTCTAGGCAATGCTGAAACCTACTTCTAAAGGCAGTAAACTGATTGTTTATTATTATCTTATACAATGTTCCAAGGGGGCTGACAAAAGTACCAGAACTTGGAAGGCAGGTGAGAGGTTGCTGAGCCTGCAGGAGTTACTTAGGCAGCAGCTCTTTCAGCTGGACTTCAGGGCCAGCTGAAGAGAAGAGGCAGTGCTACTCCGCAAAGGCGGAGTCTGTAGGAGTCTGGAGCAGAAACTGCGTCCTGGGGCCTCAGAGCAGACCGTGCCCTCAAAGTACTCCGGTAGAGCTGGAACTCCATTGGTGACTTCACCGAAGAAAGCGTCAATTCATACACAACGCCATAAAGCGCCACCAAGGGCTCAATCTACTCACCAGTACAACCCCTGCGCTGCAACATGAGAAATGAGGCGGAGTCACATCCATGGCATCTATAAGGATGACAATCCTACCTGAAGTCATCCAGAGCATGTATACGTGCATGAATGACAATGTGAGTAAGTAAGCGAGCTCCTTATCGGTCATCAGAACGTGCATGTTATTTTCTTAACCTCTTCCTTAAAACTGTTAGTTTTTAGGAGTTCCTGGTTGGAAGCAATTTATTGTACGCTCTCTTGTGTGCGTATACAGTGGTGAAGGGCACAGATACATACACAGCTGGTGAGAGCGAAGGTGTCCAAGTTTAAAATTCCATGGCTTGCAGCTGCCAAATGTGTGAAAGTGAACAGAGGACAGAAGGTGAGATGAGATTTTGGGGGGGGGGGGGAGGAGGGGGGCTGGAAGCAAGGGCTTCTTTAAGAGGCCAGGTTTTATGTGAGATTCCTTAGCGTGGTTTCCCAGTGTCTGTCTGTGGAAACCTGTGGCCTACGATACGAGCACTTCAGACTTTCTTGACCTCAAATAGCGCAACGGTAAGAGGTGCAGTTACGGTCTAGGAGAGATTCTTGAAATCTCAACCCTGCGAGGATTGGGGAAGGAGTTGCAGCAGGAGCACGGGGTTGTTTTTTGGGCAGTTGTGTGGTTGGTGGTGGTGTTTTCTTCAGGCTCATAGCTGTAAGCAGAGTATCCAGCTAACCAAGAAGAGGAGGGACGTGCAATGTGGAGAGACGGGAGAAGCTAACGGGTAGAGTCACAGCTGAGCAGCTGTTTGTCAGGGCTTATAACATTGCCAAGTTCTGGCAGTTTTCAGAACACTAGAGTGGTGTATCTCTTGCATCATCTTCCTAAATGTGAAGAATTTTTCTACGGGCGAAACGTATTTCCCTACTGTTGTAACTGCAAGACTCGATATGTGTTAGAGAATGCCAGATGCTTGCTAGAGGTTCGCTGATGCTAAGGGTGGCAAAGAATTGAAAGCACGGTGTTATTACACAGCGTGTCCATACGAGAGGTAAATCATAGTAGAATGGCAGTGTGCCTCGTGCATTCGAACGAGTAGCTAAAACCTACAGGCCCTGACAACCACCACTGCGAAAAGGTGTTACATACATACATACATACATACGGCCAAAGAGAACACCGACATTTCAGAGAAAGATAGATTCCACTAAAGGAGGAGCGAGTCAACCTGACCATGTGTCATCAGTCTGTTAAATACCTGGAAGTGGAAGTTAAAAACAGAGTCAATGTGACAAGTCAACTGAAAGGAACCGTGTTTGAAAGCTGGCTTCTCAGAACTGAGCTTGTGGAAAAAAGAATGACCCTGCTGAAAGTGCCTTTGCTCTTAGGCCCTTCGGGGAGAAGTTTTGGCTGCTTCTCTTTCACCTGGACCATCCTGTGCTGAAAGGAAAGGAGCCGCAAGCGAAGACAGTCTCTTTTCACGAAGTCCAACATCAGCTCAGGATGCAGTTCGCACTGTCGGAGCGTCCTCCGCAACCCTTTCACAAGGTGCAGGTCTGACTACTCGCTGTGTTTAGGCGACGTCCGCTCAATCGTATTGTGCCGTGCTGGGAAACTCTGACCTTACGGTGGAGATAAAGCACCTCAAAGGCGCAGAGAGACTGAGCACTTTCAGGCCTGCAATTTTATATATATTCATCCGTATAGAACTGTTATCTCTTGCAAAGGAAGAAAATAATTATCTGATAATAAAAGGTCAGCATCCATGTAACTAATTACACAATTTTATTAATGTGTTTTTCATGCATGTCTTTAGGTTAAAAAAAAAAAAGAGTGCAGCATTGATTGATTCTGTTTTTAAGCCATGGATATAAATAAATTTCTGTGTTTAGCAAAAGGCACTTTAAAACGCACCTACACCTCTGTATTTTACAGTTGTCAGAGCCCAAAATCTGGTCCAGAGTGACACACTGATGACTGGGGAAAGCTAGTTATGTGACATCCTCTTCAAGATTTCTGGCAACGTGCGATGAGAAGCTGCCAGAATGAATCCTCACTCTTCTGAATGAAGCAAAGGTAAAAGAACCAAGATCTCCATCGGCAGAGAGAGATTTAGGCTCAGCAATACTGATTGTGGCTACAACTCTGTGACTCCCGCCTTCGGGAGAGGAATTCACACACCAAATTGAGACTTTCAACCTGCAGTTGGCTGAGAAGCGTCAGAAGGAGCTGCTGGGATGTCTGTCTGACATTCAGAATGAAAGCGTAGCTAACGCGAGCGATGTCTCGAGACTGTCCTCTTGCATGATAGCCTCACTGTGAGCACACCCTCTCAGGCAGTGGGAGATCTGAGGCCCTCAACCCCCCTGCTTCACGGGGATCTGAATCCGTGCATCTGAATGATGTGGGCAAAAAAAGTGATATTCACCAAATCAGTGCAAAAATGTAAGCAAAAGGAGTAGCTTTGAGTCTCCTGCCTGCTGAAGAAGCTCTTCTTTGAGAGGAGCAGGGCACGGACTCCCTGCTGCTGCAGGGCCCGTTTCATCAGTCTGCGTTCCATAGTCACCGGAGCCAACGCTTGAAGTGTGGCAGGAGCCGAGACCAGACTTCAACGTGGTGTACAAAGAGTACTCCCCTCGTGGCAACGAGGGAGTCAGGATGCCACTCTGAAAGTAGCTGCTAAAAAAGAGATGCTAGAGAAAACACTGCGTGCTGGATGGCAGCCCACTGTCATGCCGGGAAACCGATTATCCCATACACGGCACTATGCCATGTACTAGAGACGTGATGCTGGATTAAACCAGTTGAGGATTGGATCTAATATAATAAAAGATACTGCTCCCCCGTCATCAAATCTTTCAGAGCTTCCACTCAAATTTTCTTGTGTGTGTTTAAATCCAGACTTTAAACAAACAAAGGAATAAATCACAGCGACAAAGCATAAGCAAGAAAGAAGAAACCATCTATCTAGCTTGGGAAGGTAAAGTCTCGGTGTGAAGGCAGGCGCTTGATTTAGGAAAAAGGTTAAAAGGATATATGAGAAAATATAAAAACTGAGAAATATTTTCAATACTAAAGCTCTGGCCTGTCAACAATACTGCACTAATGTCTGGTTTGCTCATTTTCCGTCAACCTTACTCGCTGATATTAAGAAGAGTAAGACCTAGGAAGGACCCTGTAATAGTCATATGACTATCAATTGTATAAACTCTTCATCTGAACGGTTCAAATATTACTTCGCTTGTTTACCGATTCGAACCAGATTTCGGTAACGCTCCTGTAAGCCAGGATCTTTTTTCTTCCCTTTCACAGGGCAGCGCACACAGGCTGGAGACTAGAAACAAGCGCGCTCTGCATCTCCGTGTGCTCGCCCCACAGCAGATTCCTAGTTTTGACCCTCGCCGTTGCTTCCCAGCACGAACTCTTCCTTCACATTGAAGACATTTGAGAACTTGCTGCCATTTTTTTTTTGCCTCGGAGCTATTAACCAAGCATTTAATGGTTATTGTATAATACAAAATAGGAGAACAGAAAATAATCATTTTTTCTCCAGTGGCACCTTTAATATTTTGCACAACATCACGCACAATCCATTGCTTTAGTATTAAAAAATATAATGATACGCTTATGAATCAAAGTGCTGCTTTAAAGAGATGTTTGGAAAGACCTTAATATATTTGCCAGACCTCTTTGTTTTATAAACCAAGACACCATTTCAAAAAAGAGCTTTCCTTCAAAATATTATTAGGCAGGAAAAAGAAAGGCTGTAAAACATTTTTTACAAATATATACAACACCGTAGAAAACGGCATGAAACCTTTTAAATCTTCAAAATATCTCCAGCAAATTACATTTCTAAGAAATTATATTCTAATCATTTAAGTAATCTCAAGGAAACGGTATTTAAAGAGGTGTTTCTTTTTTAAAGCCTGTAGAAGTAATCCAATTTTAAAAAGAACAGGATGCTACAGCTAAAATGAGCAAGAAATCAGTGCATAAATTATCCACTTTTTATACTGCATAACAGAAACTTCCCGCACAGATAATCATAATTAAAGAGGACAAAGGTTTCTTAACCTTTAACTTCTGGCTTCAAGAAAAGCTTTCCAATGTATGCTTCAAGCATAATGTTCCAAGACAGATCAACGTGAAATGCTGCTGCAGAGTAAAGCATCAGGATGGAAGTGTAAGATTAAAAAAAAAACCCAGAGAAAAAAGCAGCGAGCAGTTGACTAATGATTTTTTTTTCCCTCTGATACGGAGTATCAGTTCCTTGTTACACATTGAATTTATAGCAATGGTGTGTATGCATCTGCTAAGTCAATTATAAGTCCATCTATATGGTGTAAAGATGCCAACTTAAAAAAGAAGCTCTACGTTCAAATATGTTCGACTTGCCGCCTCCTGATGTCCCGAAGTGATTGTGTTAGAGAACAAGCGTAACAGAACAGATACGGCCATGAAACGGCATAGCTCAAGAGAACCAAAATGAGTATTAACTGATTATTGCTATTGGGTTACACAGGGAATACTTCACTGGGCACTTCAATACAAAGAAAACGCCCACGACAGACCTTTTAAAATCTGTATGTGATGTGTTAAAACTGTTCAAAATGCAGAAAGGTAATACAACGAAAAACACATAAACATGTAGAAAAATTTCACGTCTCATATTACTAAGACTTGAAAAATGTCAGCAAAGCCTGATCTTAAATACTTGCTCTTACAGTAAGGAATTTTAAATAACCAAGACCTGAGGACAATGACAGTACATACAACATATGCTTCGTGTTTCTTATTATTTATTCAGTTATTTGCTGGTATGGCAGTATCGTGCAACTCACAATGGATTCACCCACTTCGTGCAAATTACCTTATCTTTTAAAATTACAAGCATTTAGACTGAAGGACTGCATTACAGCTACTCTTCTAAGAATTTGTGGTCATATCCAATCTATTTTGAAACCAGCACAGCCTAAGCAACAGAGTATGTATTTAAGGCACTAGATTTCAGTTTAATAAACAAATTTCCTACTTTCCAATATGTGTATTGCAAGAACTTTTCACTGCTGATTTTTGTGGGATCAAATCATCAGCAGCCCATTAGAGCAATAGTTTTGTGAGAACATATTTAGAAAATTACAGCAGACACCACTGATAGTCAAAATTACTCAAGTATTTTATTATTTTACTTTAAATTCTAAACAGAATTACGATAATCAAAACTGAGTGGAAACAGCTTTCAGGTACTGACCTTCTGATACAATGTATGCTGGTTGGAAAATCGTCTTAACCAAAAAACATAATGGAATTTTACAACATACTATTTAAGTGACCAAAAGGAGCCTAAGAATCGAAAAGGATTCTTTTGAATTAGTAAGAGTGCAGCAATCCTGCATAATCAGTGAAAAATGACACTCCTGCTTTAGGAAGCTTCAAAGTTGACTTAGATTCGTGTGGTCTAAATTACACAAGCTGTTTTTTAATGTAGTATCTTTGCTACACTGAGATTTTTTCTTGTGACCACAGCATTTCTGCAGGGACAAAACTATGGACATATAACCAAAATCCTTTAGATTTAAATACATTAGCTTAATGCATGTAATATGCACAAAACAGTTTCTGCATATGTATTGAATGTGTGTGTGCTCCTCCAGGGTGACCCAATATATCTCTGAAGAGCTGAACAAACACATCGTTCTTTATATTCTAAAATCCTCTGGGCAAACTGCCTTTTAGAGAAGGAAAAGAAAACCAAAGAAGTTAGGAAAGCTACTCTACGCTGGTTAAAAGAAAAAAAAAAATCAAGTACCTGTGGATTTCTCTTTTCCGGTTTTGTATTTCATTTAAAACTTTTTAAATAACACTATAAGTTAGAAAATCGACTTCACATTAAAGAATGTTACAAATAGTGCCAATGTAACAGTCGCAACTTCCATTCAGTCTTTTGCAGAAGACTACTGGGCTGTCACCATTGCTGTTCACAGGCTGTGCTAAAGTTCATCGTGCTTAAGACCTGTAACCAAAGGAAAAAAAAAGTTACAAAAAACAATTATATAAAGACTTAATGACTAGTTTTGTAAAATGTGGAGAAAGCCCTTTACTTCCTATTTACTGCTAGTCAGTCAGTTCAGCAACATGAACTTCATTTTTAGAGCCTCGCTAAAAGTTGACTACAAGCTTTCACAAAGGATAAAAACTACTAAGAACCCTTTATAATGAAAAGTGATTTTTTTTCCCTGACTCAAGTCTTTTAAATATTTATCTGCTAAGTCTTTTCTTCAACCTTGAGAGCCGAGATCACCTTTTTTTGTTTCACATTACTCCAAGAAGTCAAGTCTTCTTGGAAGTAATGTAATGCAGTCAAGTCTTCTTGACCGTCCTACTAACTCAGTTTAAAACAATTTTAGTAAAAAACAAAAGAACAAAAAACCAAAATCTATTTGTAAACTAAAACACCATTTATCTTGTCGTTTCTCCCCCCCCCCAGGTACACTACATATTACCAGGCATAGCACTGTAGTACAGTTGTTATGAAAGCTGCCTGCCATATCCTGCTGCAAGATCCTGTTTTCCATTCTTTCTAACTTTGCCAATCCTTAATAATAATTGTTTACATGTCAGGTGTCTGCTACATCAAATTTATTTTAGTGTCTTCTGACACCATGAGTTAGGAAAAATACACCTGTTTGTCCATGACAGCATTCAGTTCATTTCTAATTTGGGAAGTTGTAGCGTTCCCATGTGTTGCGGCAAGGATTTGAACTGGCGCAAATACGCCTGTTGCTATCCCTGTGAAACACTGCCCAAGCTTGGCCGTGCAATAACATATTAGAGAAGAGCAGCTCAGGAGACCTCCCAGGACATCCCACCTACATTTCCCAGTGACTCCAGTCTGGAAAGACTCCCACTTTCTCTGTTCTCAGTTCCCCCCCCTTCTGGCCTGGGCAAGGCTGAGAAGAACGCTGCCAACATGTACCTGGGTTTCGGTAGCTGTTAGGTGGAGCGTACAGGGACACAGAGCTACAGGAAAGGTAACGGGACCGGAGACCAAGACTGGTGGGGAAACCTGTAAACTACAGTCTGAAGACAGAGAGAGCAACATGGAAATTTCTGGACAGGATGCGTAAAACCTGAAAGGGGGGGAGCACAAGTTGCCAGGGGCGGAGACCACGGCTGCAAATCCGGGCAGTACGGAGAAAGTGAAGGAGACCGTTCTGCTCAGTCAGGTGCGAAAAGGCCCCGCAGAGATAAGCCCAGAGTGAGAGATGCTGAGACAAACGGCACTTGCCGAACTGGCAGATCTCAGCTATAACATTTATCTTGATGATTCGGTGTTTGGCAGTTCTTAGTTTTGGAGGGAAGGAGGCTTTTAACCTTACTAAGATACTCTTCTGTACAGCTTTTGTCCTTTATTTTTTAAATCTTTCACATTTTGTACTTTGAATATGCACTGGCTCTATAGGATTAAGAAGTTAGAAGAGCAATGTAAAATAAAAAAAATCATGCTAGAAAATTAAACAGCAAGTGGCTTTCAAGCAAATTTCAAGCTGAAAAGATAAGTAAGGGATACCTTACTACTGAATTAATATAGGTGATTGACACTGAGGACTCAAATTATTGAAAAAGTTTTTGTGAACTAATGAATTAATAGAGGCTCAGTAACCTACTACTTAATGAATTAAAGCATTGGCTTTAGATTCTCTAAGCTAATGTACGTTACTTAATATTTGTGGCTCAAATCAAGTGGAACAGTTGGTTGTGTTTGAACTCTAAGAGTAGGACACTGCTAACAATTTTCTTGTAGAGTTTGGCATGAAACAAAAGATTTTACCCTCTTAGTGTAACTCCTATGTAAAGAAGCATCATGCGACTCCTAAAACCCACGCAAATTCTCTAAGAGCAGGGAAAATTACACAAATACAATATTTGTGCCTACTGACCCCCATCTTAATTTCAACCATATTAATATTTATTTTAAAGAGTTAACAGATGAATATGCATGTAAATTACCTTTCTGAAAGAATGATGTTAGATTTTTCTTCTCTTTTTCAATTTGCTGTATTAACTTTCGTATCTCAGAGTCATAGTCAACCCATTCGGGAACTATCCGGGCAGCAGCCTTTAATTTTGGTTCTTTGGTTTGGGGATTGTTGCACTGAAAGTTTAAAACAAAGTACATGTGAAAATATCACCTCTCCGAGGAACTTTAAGTGATCTCCCCCTCAACGTCACTAAAAATAAACAGCAGAACACCAAACGTATTATTGTTAAAAACTAGCTATGTAATCACATGTTGACTAGGACAATAATCTGAATGTTTCAATATGGTCTACAATTATTTCAAAGTGAAAAATAAGTTTAACATCAGACAGAAACTACTCAACAGCAAATCATGAATCTTGACAAGGAATTTAGAGAAGTACAGTAAAAAGTCATTTACGCAAAAATACCAGCTTAATATTTTGCAGAGAACTGCTATTTACTGTAGATTCTAGTCGCCATACTAGTTCAAATATCTGGCTAAAATTCTCATATTTTTTAAACGGGGCCATCTCTCACCAGCTCACAGAAATATCTCCACTCTCCGACATATTTCTTTGCTCTAAATTATTTCATACCTAAAGTAATTTTGTCAGCATTTACAATTTCATTGAAGGACAGCATGCAAGGTCATTTACCTTGATACTAATTAAAAAAAATCACACAAAACAAACTGTAAATAAACCCTGTTTAAATTCTTTAAAACATTTTATTGTAAATACTTTTATTTTCTCCTGCCTATATGGATAGCAGGGACATAGCTAGCACAAGACTACTAATATTTAGACAAAGTTACACAGGGAGATGTAAGATATACATTAGCATATTGAAATTAAATCTGGTATGTTTTTTTATTAACTTTGTGATGCTTCCTCTAGTGTTGTCTAGAAAATATATTGATTACTTCTGTAAAATAACACAAGTGGAAATCATAATAAAAAATGATACATGATAATGGGGATTGAAAGAAGGGCTAGTAACTTCATTTCAATCTTTCTTGAATAGAGAGTACCCACGTTTAGTGCACAAAAAAGCTTATTTTAACAACTGTAAAGACATAAAGAAAATGAAACTATTTACATAATGAATATTCGCACCAGATTCCAATTGTCTGTTTTTCTTCAGAATTACAGCTCTGAAGTATCACTCACACTGCATGGGGGTTGTCAAAAAATGAGGATGGGGGAAAAATGGGATGGGGGTAATGATGACAGAAAACATCATTTTCTCTCTCTGTTTCAATTCCCAAAGAAAGACATTTTCTTCTTTCTAAATGTGGATAGTCTCCTCAGCATTACGCTTTTTAAGCTCTGCTTTATCTCCAGTTTATAGTGGTGAAACGGACAGAGAAAACCATGATAATATTAATCCTCTACATTAAGGTTCTGGAGGAACCTGCTTTGTAGGCAGTGCAATAGCAGCACACAATACCCAGTTAGCGGTACTTCATTAGAGGCCCACTCACCTGGCTGAATATGCAAAAAAGATAAGGAAAATACATGTACAGCTGTGAAAAACCCTGATCCTATCCAGTTACAGATAGCAACATTTAATTTTCAGGTACAGTTTTCAGCTTCAACATAAGCAAATCTGGTACAGAGCAAGCAGGAGAGGTCTCAGAGGAAAGGAGAAGAGTTGCTGTATTGCAGGGAATGGGAAGTAGTGTCCCGGTGCCTTCCAGCAAGGCTGCCTCCATGACATCGCATATGCGTATCTCAAAAGCCACAGAAATTATAGCAAAGTTTTTAATCTGTAAAACTAATTTAACTCAAAATCAACTCACCAAGTCTATTGTTTTAGCCTTTTTCTTGGATTCATCATCACACCAGGTTTCACACCAAAGCCATTCCTGAGGGAGAGACTTAATAGCTACTTGATGAATCATATTGTTGGGAAGATCCTGTACAAATTTTGTAAAATCATAAATGAGCATTGAATTTAATGTAACTGGTTATCAGGCAAGTACTTAAAAGTAGAATATCTTAGCCTATTACCATTTCTGCAAATTGTTCTTACGTTTCCTTCTAAGTGCTCACCTCGTTCTTGTTCAAGTAGATTCAAAACTTAGTCACAGTCATTTTGATGGCCAGTTCCACCTCTCATTTCTCAAGCAATTTTTTCTTGTACTTACGTCTTTCCTTCCTTAGCTTCACATAAGCAATACTACTGTCTGATACTTATGGTTCAGAAACTGCATGTCATACTATAAATACCACTGAGCAGAATTAGAGTGTGTGACATTATTAAAGCAAAACTTAACCATCTTTCCATTCTGCAAATTTGCAAAAAGACCTCAAAAGCATATAATCCAGGATTACGCCACTAGTCTAAATTTAGCCGCCTTCTACGAAAATGGATTCCAGAAACATGAGCGTGAAAAGGAAAAGCTATTAAGCTGCTGTTCTGGCTATCTTCCTTACTTCACTTAAAATTTCTTTTTCTTTTTTTTTAACCTTTATTATATAGTCAAGTACTCTCATCATGAAAACTCTGAACCAGTATCTTGCTGAACATAGGGAACAGCGTTTACAAATGAGAAAAATCTCAGGTGGTCATACACTGCATGTACTCTGGCCATAGTTAAACATAACAGGTGTCATCGGTAGGTCCTTTCATAAGCTCCTTCACATGTGCAATCCCTACCTTGTATTTAAAAAATAAATGTCAGTACTCAGGTAAGTATTAGTCACATCTTATGTTGCCAATTCACGTTGCTAAATGTGACAGAATAAAATAGCACATATAGCTGCATTATGAAAGGCACATAATTTAATTCAAATACAGTCAGTAGTACAGGAAAATTACATCAAATATAAGTATACTGAGAGTCAAGACATTCAACTTTAATTTAAATGCTTTATTTCTTTAAAAACATCAATTCTAAGAATTTTTAGAAGATAAAATAAATGGTTTATCACCATCTCAATTTCAAGAGAAAAGAGATTGGTTTTCTGTTGTGCCTCTCTGACTTTCTAAATGCAATCACAATTCCCAAGTTACTACAGTAACTCTCAAAGTTGTGAATTTACAAATTCTTATACGGAGTAGAACAACAGCTGCTAGTTCCAGGATTTAAAGTAAATAGAAGAAAAAAAAAAAATCTAAACAAAAAGTTGCTTATCCTTTCAGAAGAAAGTGATTTATCCTCAAAAACACTAAAATACATCTAGAAGATCAAAGAGGAAATATTAATGAATCAGAAAAATAAATTAACAAGGGTAGGAATGGATTGTTTTTCCTGTCAGTGCCAAAATTCTTGTTCATTCAAAATACGTAAACTGCTGAAATGAAAGTCTTCTACTAGACTTCACAAACAAC
Organism: Aptenodytes patagonicus; assembly: GCF_965638725.1. NCBI lineage: Eukaryota > Metazoa > Chordata > Aves > Sphenisciformes > Spheniscidae > Aptenodytes > Aptenodytes patagonicus. The sequence continues at coordinate 168,472,782 of NC_134949.1, read as the reverse complement.
ATTTAAAAGTTGTTCTTCAATTTGATTTACAATACAACTGTTTTCACATTTAGTCAGATAACCTACACAATTTTAAAGGGGGATTCCTCTACAGCAGCATCTTTATTAGAAAATAAAACCTCGATTTAAAAATATAAAAACATTGCCTCTTAATAAAGAATTAGTCTTACATTCCTTTCTGCTGATTTTTGTTCTTTAAGTAAAGAACAAGGTGGTTAATTATCTATTTTTTAATGACCTGCTATTAGTACAAATATTTGTCAAGTATTTGTTTTGTCACCTATACATAGGTATTTCCATGTTTCTCTTTAAAAAGAACAATTAAATACGCTGTACTGGAAGTCTAGTTTTTATCATGTGTAATTTTTCTCCCTAGGAGTTCTTTACTTACTCTCCTTGGCATTTAAAATGACTTTTTTTCCACTCTATCTACTTCTATTTTGTGGTTTATATTAGCATAACCTTAACTACCACCCACGAAGGCAGCAGTGCTGGCAGATTAGCAAAGAGCTGAGATTGCTTCTTCTTTGAGAAGGGCAGTGAGCACTCCAGTCAGATATTTACAATAAAAATAAATAAAGAAAAAAGTTTATCATAATGCATCCCTATCAGCAGATAAATGCTCTCCAGGACTCTTGTAAAATATATTGCACTGTGGTTTGTATTTCTAAGAACGTTGCCGTATTTGGTGTAAGTAGTAGCAATGAAGACAGAAAGTGATTCCTATCAATACAGTCAGAAAGCAGATTACTATGACAATATTACTTTGAAATATTTCCCTTTCCAAAATAATTCCAATTCCGTGCTGTATTATCAATCTTCTACTGAGTTAAAGAACCTCTACTACAGAAGAAAATAATAAAGTTAAGTACGTTCTGTACATCTGGGATCTACCTACATGCTTGTGACTTGCACCCCGACTTACCCCACCTAGCTTTAAAAATTGGTGGAGTTACATAAATGAAGACTACAGTCACACCAGGGTGACCATGTACAGCAACCGCTAGAGTGCATTAGTGGTTAGCTTAAAAAAATTAAATTTACGTTAATGGAAAAAAAGAAGAAAGAGGAAGCAGCTCTTGCTAAATAAGAATATAATTACCATTATCAGAATATAGGATTACCATTAGAAAAACACAAATGCACATAGAACAACTACAAATGAAGAACAGCAGTCCTGTATGCTGTTTTTTCCTCGTTTTTTTCATGTTAAATAATTATTTGAAGTAATCATCATTTAGTGTTCAGTTTTCTGAACTGTGCTCATATACACATCTGAAAATGTGCTAAAATAGCAGTAAAGGGCAAATAGTTTCAGAATTATATAACATATACATTGAGATACAAAATAATTCCATGCATATTGAGAAAGATAAAGAAAATAAAACCCAAACTGCTTAAACACCCGTATATACCTGATCTAGATTCGACAGACTGTTTGGATCTTGACTAAGAGCCTGGTACTGGCCCCGAAGCCTGTCTCCTGCTGCAATCTTTCTGAACTTCTTAAGATCCACAACATATAAGGCACTACAAAGATGAAAAAAAGAATTAAGGTTTGTGGAGTTTCACCTTCTTTTTGATAACATTAATAAAAGTAACAAGAAACCAAAAACTGTTGCCATCCTAAAGGAGTATTTTTTTTAATTAAGTAGCTGAAGCTATAATAAAAAAGTGAAATCAATGTCATCAGCATTCATGACTTATTCATCTCTTGCTGAGAATGACTACAGGGCGATTGCTTTTGAATGCCTCAGTGATTCCAAGACCCAGATTTTAATCAAATTCACAAACTGCACAAAAATGTGTAAGGAGTTATCCTACCTAATATGGTATTTCCTTTTCCCAAGATGTGATGCCCAGTATCCTGATTTCCAGAAACGGTATCCATCCATTTCTTTACGGCTGTCACAGAAAGGTGTGTATCCATAGGGAGCTCCATTTAGATCTAGATCTTGGAGTTCTTTTAGGTCACTTCTCACAATCTAAATAAAAATAAAAATATATTTATTTTTATAATTTAATACTGTTTTTAAGGCGTGCATATGAGGGTAGTTATGGCAGCAAGCTTCCTAAGTTTAATTTTAATTTTTAAAAAACCTGAGACACTACAACAGTGGAGTATAGATAAAGTATTCCACTGGAATGACATTTACCAAATTATTGTTCTAGAAAAAAATACGTGTTTATTCTGTGGCCATCTGTGGAACACATTTAATAAGTAAATTAAATAAAACAAGCAAACTGTTTTTAATTTGTAGACCAGTGTTTCCGGTTGCCCAATATTAAACTCCTTCATGCAGGAATACAACTTTCAAAATCTACTGAGCATCTCCCTTCTAAAAAAAATTGTTCCTATTTGTCACATTAGCTTGGGCACTCCAAAATTAATACATCGTCTGAAAAATCTTAGTATCTAGCAATAATGTACTTTTAAAAATAGGTTATAAGGACATTTTACAAATATCCTTTATTTACTAATCAATCATTCTTCCATCAAACCCCACTAATCTAATTTATCAGTGGTAAAAAAGTTTTAGCTGTTTCGAAGTACAGAGAAATCCTTAGAGTAGTTAGGAGAGACAACCAGTCCTGCTACTGTATCCAGATGAAACTGCAGAAAGTTGCAGTCTGCATTGCTACATCTAAATTTATTTAATTTATTCTCAAGCTTCAGAAAAGGACCAAGATACATAATATTTGTCCTGAGGGTTTTAATAACCATGTGATAGACTCTTCAACGTCTCGTCTGTTTGAGATAGCACGTTACTTTTCAGTGTATTATACAATATTCATTTCTGAGAGAAAGACTGCATACAAATTTAAGAAAAACAGAGACAGGATTAATCTTGAAAAAATTCAGCCATCTAGAAGTTGTTCAAATGGTCTAAACTAATCACCGCAGACTCCATCCACAGTGAGCGGACAAGTCTTCTCACAATCAGCCCAGAGACTGAATCACTCGAATATGCCTTAGGTGAAATGCACCTTTAAGATCGCACATGCCTCTCCAGGTGCCTTTCTCTCTCCACAGGCAATTTAGGGCAACTCAGCATAGTGAGACTTTTAATTTCTACATGACTAAAGACAAGTGAAATTACTGCATTTCACGTTCTGCAACATCACTGGTGCTGCTTGTACAACTGCAATAGTTTTACAAGACCAACATCTGAAGAAAATGGTCACGGAGAATGAAACTGGATCAATTTAAGCCAAAATGAATTCCTCATACATTTATACAGCATTATTTTTTCTTACCTGGTCAGCATCGACAAATATTATTTTATCCACAGCCAAAGGGAAAAGAACATCCAAAAAAAGAATTTTGTAGCCCCAGATGATTCTTTGTTTTTCTGTCTGTTGATAAAGCCAGCGAGGCCACTTATACTGCACTAACTCATACTTGAAACCATACTTTTTAGCCATGTGAGGAATAACATCCTAGAAGAATGAAAAAACTATTAGTTGCACACGTATGTGACACACAAGGACTCAGAAGGAAAAAGAGAGAATGTTGAAACACAGTTGCAGCTGTGTTTGCCTTACTGACTGCATAAATTATTATTTTAAAATGTTTCTTTAGTTCTAGCAGTATCCTCAGCTACGTAAATATAAAAAGCATTTCTTTCAAGCTCTTGGAGACTATCAGAAGAGAATAAACTATTGTATTACATAACTGGGCTTTGGGTTCCAGAAAAGAACCACCTTACACATGAGACTTTTAAAACTATTGGTATTTAATGCATTCAGAGATCATTTCCAACTGTAAAAATTTAATCTGAATTATATAATTACTCAATTGTATTTAAAAAAAAAAACTACTTAAAATTTTTAAGAAAAAATAATAAAAGGAAGACGTTTCTCCTACCTTAAAAGTTGGGGAGAGATAGTTTTTCAGAAACCAAAATTTAACTGGTGTTTTTGTATGACGTAGGACAGAAAGCATCATAATTCTGTGGAAATATAAGTCTATAATAAACAAACAAATACACACAGGTCATTAAATTTCAACTGCACCTAAAAGGTGCTAAAACTTTCTAAGTATAATTTTCTTTAAGCCAGTTTAAGCAGAAATTTCTGTCTATTTCTTATTAAAAGCTTTAAAGAGCATGTGTTCAAGACCGCTTTGAGATGGATTTAGCCGATCCAGATCAGCTAAGCAATATTAGAAGGAACAGTTTCAAAAGTGGATCTGTTAACAAGTTTTATTCTAAGAGAGGTTCCTGACAAAATTAGAATAATGATTAATACCTTATATTAACTTGGCTACTGAGATAACTTACTGTAGAAATGTATTGGTTGAGTTTAATAGGTTGCTGAAATGAAAAACAGTGGAAAAGAGAAAGCATAGTTCAAGTTAAGATCCTCTTCCAAAAACCCTTGGTAACTGCAAAAATCACTATTTTGGGTTCAATTTTTTTTCATTATTGTGGCATTTGTTTGGTGTAACCAGACAGATAAGCAATGCCTTACAACCTTACAAGAGGTCGTCTGCCTTAAAAATCACAAAATAATGAACTTTAAAATAAGTTAAAGAAGCATGTAGAATGTTTTAAAATTAATTTTTGTCTCTTTTAAAATAAACAAGTCCTTCCCTTTATGAAGGTTGTTGTAGGTTGAAGGAAGGAAACATAGATGTTCAAACTGCGTCAGACTACTAAGAAATAAAAATCAATACATACAAAATACTACTTTCCAAATAAGTATGTATGAAAGAATTGTGAAATTCTATTTTAGGATAGGAAAATCACTAAATCTGACACCTGTAGACAAGTACTCAAAGAAATCAGAAAAGTAATGGAGATGGTTGTGAACAGATCAGGCAATACCGTAAGAATTCCTTCAAAGCAATCATTGCGTATTGAATGAACACGGAGGTGAGTAAGGCCATATGTGCACATAGAAGTATCCATAGTTTGGACTAAACATAAATAGATACAACTCTAATGAAGTCACTGCTGTTATGTCTTTATAAAGAGAGGCTGAACTTCATCCATTATGTTCACACTTCGCACACGTACTCATGAAAGACATGGAGAACATTTTTCTTTCTTCAAAGAATAATGGTATTTTTGAACATCTATACGTTGAATCACTTTGTTCTCAAACAAAGATTAATTTGATCCTCACTGTATACAACTTTTCTATGTTTTAACAATTTATTCTTTACAGCTTGTTAAAAAAGCCAGTTTCTTTAAGCTGCTTAATTTTAGGATGAACATTTACAGTATCCCTATGAAATTCTCATTTCCCTTTTACCTTTCCTTACCTTAAAAAACGTTCATATAAATGGCCTGAAGCAACTGAAAAAATGTTAAGAATATCACTTTTCTTTCCCTTGTCTTCTGTTGGAATTTCTTCTGAAAATCTAAGAAAAAAACCCCCCAAATTATTATATAAAGTATACATTCAGCAGAAAGAAAATACTACTACATTACCATTAAGCTCATAAAGAACTGAAAGTAAGAAAATACCTAAAAGAAATACTCATCCTACAGTAACTGAATACACTTATATTCTACTTCCACTGCACATGCCTATGATACCAAAATCTTTTGGGAGCAACACCTCATACCCAGTCACTCAGGACTAACAGTGGCACAACTGCAGTCTCCAATATTTTCAATCAAACAGAACCCAAATTTGGCAAGAACTCCATTTTTTATCAAAGCAAAAATCAGAAATACACACAGCCAAAATATCTTGAGAACTGGTTATTTTAAAATCAGTAACAGCTATTTTTCAAGCTTCATCCATGTGCATTCTACATCACAAGAACCAGTGCATACTCTTGAGGTGAGGGATGTCTGCATAGGTGGTTGAACTGAATGTATACTCTCAAATACAGACTGAACATAATATAAAGATGGCTACACCAGGCCAAACCACAAACCCAGTACCTTACCAGCAGCAAATGACAAGGCCGAGCAGTATTAGCCTTTCGCAGAATACTCTCATAACATTCAGTGGTCCATGGTGATGAGATTTCCCGAGTGTTTTTCATAATGCTTGCTGAATTCTTCCTTAAACTCATCCAATTACTCTCCCTATAAGCTACCCTAGATCTTTGAGGTACACTGTCCAGAGGTTTTCTGTTTCTGCTTGCTTTGAATACCAAAGTCTACCAGGATTGTTTTTTTAATCATGTATGCCTTCCGGCACAAACAGCTAGGGGATGGTGGCTGCAGTCTCCCTCAGAGCACTCTTTCACAGATCTCAGAACTGCAAAGGCTGCCTTAGCCAAATTGGTTACAGTAAGGCTTGATATTGTTGGAGATTCACCTCAATAGGCTTTTTTCTGAGATGAGTCACTGCTCACACACTTAGGTTGTGTGAGTCACTCCTATTAATTTTTCTTCTGGTTAGATGCCTTTTAAAAGTATACTTTAAAAAGTATAAAAATACGTATCCCTCATAATCTTTAAGAACAAATGAGACAAGTATCAGATCTCCTACATATTTAAAAGAATTCACATCACTCCACTAATACAAAGCTGAAATCTCAGAAGGCTGCAATGTGTGTAAGTGGTGTGAATAATTTTTGAGAAACCCACGTTCTTTTCACTCAGCAATGGTAAGAGGAGACAGCACAGTCCTACCTGATCAGGACTATAGCAAACGCAAAAGAAAGGGACATCACTGGAGCGGCATTGACTGCATGGTATGACATCTCTGAAGAATACAACCCCTCCACTAGCACTGAGTTCTCACAGCCTAAATAGACTGCAGTTCACAGGCCCAAGCAGTCTGTCTTCTGTCTTTCTGACCCGTTTCTTATACTTAGTGATAGCAGGACTGAAAGAATGTCAAGCTCTTTATAATGCAACCATCACCACATGTGACTACAAAGACAGATGTGAAAAAGAAAATCGGTTTTTGATGCAAGGATCTTGAAAATACTGATTATGCAAAGCTTTACAGAAGGCAGAGATCTTCTGAATGGAACAAGGTGCTCTGAAGATGGCTGGGTTAACCTGTAAGGTCACATGGGAAAAGCAGTCAACTGGAGAAGGCCAGTTCAGTTATGAAAGGACTTGGGTGATGTGGTATGCACACGTGTCCCACGTCAGAGCACAGGATGATTCCTGTAACAAACAGTGTGCTGGCAGGATATACTTTTCATTCTGGGATATCAAAGAGGAAGGATATTTGACAAGTTCTTAGCTAGGGAGAAGCTGACAGACAAGCGGCAGGCCTCAAATCATGCCCCTGAGCCACAACCCTGAATCAACGGGAAGAGCAAATAAACTTTATTGGGTGAGAGGCTTCAACAGCCCAGCCAAGCTCTGCACCTGATGCACGCTGATGAACCAACCCACTGTGAAAAAAGACTAGACCTAGAAGATTGTGAGATCTCTGGCCTTGTAGCCTTCTTAGAGGGAGCTAAGATTTTGACCACTGCGCACACATCCTTTCATGCAGCCAATTAGAAGTGGGAAGCTTGCAGACAATGAAAAATTCCTTTAACTAACGTCATTCTGCAAAAGAGGCCACCTTTGTGCAGAAGTGTGGGTCCACTTCCCTGACCTGTGGCTTCAGGAAGAAATTTTTGAGAGTTGTAGTATAGTAGTCTGGAAGACTTTCTGAATCTAGTCAATATTGTAGCAGTAAAATCATCTGTGGATAAATGGTGATAAACATAAAATCAGCAACAAGAGACTCAGTAAAAAGTCCACGTTCTTGAGATACAAGAGGCCTTGTCAGGAGAGATGATAAAGCTGAAACAGAAGCCAGTCCTGGATCTACCAAGAAATGTGTGTGCTTAGGATTAACTGGGGTCAACTGTTTACTAAAGTAGAACTGCTATGCCTTTTTTCTTTATCGTCTTTAACAGTCTTTGTAACTGACAACCATTGCCAAGGCTACTGAAAATGGAAGAAAACTTTTTTGAGTCTCGCAGCAGTGCTTTGGGGCCAGAAAGTCTTTAGGGTATGGAGAAAATAGCGATGAAAAAGCCATTCTCCTTAAATCTTTCATACTGACATTCAACTTACTAGCTGAATTATAGTCCAAAGATGTTTTCCTGAACAATGGAGAAATCAGACTTTACCTCAACGGTAAATCTTGAATGCTTAAAGGTACTTACGGACAAAGCTACTGCAATTTCTTTTTTCTTTCAGGGCAAAGAAATCTGTGATTACTTGGATTAAGTTGTTTATACAGTCAAGTCGTTAGCCCTGAATTGGTTATTTCAGAAGGCATTACCTTCAGTTCTTTGCCTTTGCAATTGTACAGCCATGACAGCTTAGCACTTGGTAGCATAATGCAGAAACAACCTCTGCTGGAAATCAGACTTTCTGAGAGCAAACACGAGTGTTTCCTACAAAGTGGATGGAGTCCAGTATGGAAACAATGTATTGCAAATTAAGTCCCCCCCACAACAGCCTTGGAGATCCAGAAGAGGAATTATCATCACCTTGAAAGAGCGGATGAATTTATTGTGTTGCCAGCATTCCAGATTAAAGACCCAAGCTCATTCTTCTTTGACATCAAGAAATATTGAGAACAAATAACTCATCAAATCATTGGGAATTCAGTAAGTACTTTTGCCAGCACCCCAACTTTCACACTTGAGAACATTATCTTTTCGAAATGCTTCTTGTGAAAAAGGTCTCTGAAGTGTTACAAGGAAAGAATGCTCGGAGAGCATCCAGGCCACTGTTTCTACAATACATTGGTCAAAGGTCATCTGATTGAAATGCTCTTGAAAGGACAATTAAGATGTCTTGGAAAATGATACACCACCTCATGTTCTGATCCACAGCACAGATATACTAGTCTATTAAAAAAAACCCTAAAATTACTTTTCTAAGCAAAGATGAAACATCCTTTATTACCCTTATCTCATTCTCAAAAATTATATAACAATTTCATAGGAATTTGTATCTTATTAATAAAAACTAAATTCAAATTTAAAAAAAATCAGCCTGAACCACACACCATCCACAGGCAACATAATTATGAGCAACGTTATGAACAACTGAAAACAAAGTTTTACAATGGTATACAGCAAATTAGAAATACTACAATGTTATTAGCCCCAAATGTAAAAGCTTGAGACATTTATTACAATTATTTATAGAACTCAAACTTTAACATAAAAGGTATTTTATTGACAAATACAAAAACACTTCTTGAGCTTTCATAAATTATGTCTAGCAGCAGACAAGCAGCATCATAGCCTGCTTTTTGATGTTCAGTTTGATACATCTGAGTACCACATTACTGGCTGAGATTTTCACATTGAGATTGATTCCCTGCCACAACAAAATAAAAATAATGCCATTGGAGAAAATGAACAGGAACTAGAAATACAAAGGAGGGATTAAAAAGGAAATAAATAATGAGATGAACAAGACATTATAGCTTGTCTTTTCCCCCTTTTTATTCATATTATAAATCCCTTGGGGAGCCTTTTTACATATTTGTATCAGTATCAACTCAGAAACAGTTATGCTATGAGTAATAATGAACATGTCCTGGCATGGTTAAAGTATAAGCATTATATGCAATGATGTAATATATGCAATATGCATTACCTTGTAACTGATTCCTGATTTCCTTTTTTTCCTGTTGTTCCATCAGTAAGGAGATCTTCATTCATTTTATCAGGCTTTTTCTGTACCTAGTCATTAAAATAAATGTATTTGTGTAATTTGGGAAGTTAGTTGATAATAATTACTACTTCAGTTGTGATATCTAACTATGGTGCACTTAATGGCTAGAGCTGGACCAACATCTTACAATTTCTAATTCAGTAAAATACTTACTGAACTGCATTAAACTGAACAGTAAAAATGTAATTTCTCGTAAGCCCTTCACAAGGAGAAAGTGACAAATCTGTTGCTGAAACGTAAGCTCTCCCGTCCAACTTACGCAATTTCTGCGGTCTTACCCCTCTTAATAAAGGCTCCAAATTAATTTTATTTGCTGACCTTAATTTCCTTGATTAAAAGAAACCTAATTGTTTTTGAAACCCAAATAGCTTCTAAAACACTAAATGTTTGAACATATTCAATTCTAACAATATTAATTTCACATGTTTATACTGTCAAGCTAATGCTTACAGATTTCTGTTCACACTAAATCATGCGTCTTTTTAGCTAATGCTTCTGAAGCCACATCCTAGGTATCGCTGAAGTGATTCTACAGTTCAACTGAATGGTAGAGCTTACATATTCTAGTTATAAGCTTAATACGCACCACCTTTCACACAGAATAATTTTCCTATTTTGACCCAAATGGCACCCTTTTACCCCTTCTCTGTGGTTTAAAGGCAGGCTCATCACGCTCCAGAGTTTTACACATTTTCTCCAGGTTCTGGAAACTTTCAGCTACAGGTCTGGGGAAAAGACTCATATATGTGGTTTTAAAGATACCTTTTGTATTTATGTTTACATTGTTCTCTCTCCTTCTCAATGTCTAAAATTAGGATACAATGTACCAAGTACACCTACACAGAATGTTATTTACAAAATAGTGGAAAACATATAATACTATGAGGTTCTTTCTCCTCAATGTAACTCATGTTTCGTTATCTCTTTTTGATACATCTTTAAGAATGAAAGTAATGTAATTTCATTTACACAAACTTGGTAGCTTAGGGTAGAAATCAACATACCTAACTTTAACTTCCACTCTGGTATCTGGACTTCATGTAAAGTCCCTCCCCAGTCACAGGAGAGAACTAGATGTCTCAAGAGGTGGTCATCCCCTTGGTTTAAATACATATGCGAGCTGGGACGAGCAGTCCTTTGGACCGTCTTTCTCATTCTACTAAGCAGAGAGGGAGTTTAAGGCACCTAGACTACACTCTTAAACACCTTAAGCTAGATGAGATAAATCCTATCTATGTTACGCACACAGATGTATTATTTTAACAGCTATGTAACAATCGCCCATGCAATTAGTATAACCTGATTGGATCAAATTAACTACATTAATTTGCACACCCTTTTCTATTTAATTATACAAAATCTAAACTATATATTTCAGTATACATCTTCCAATTAAATATAGCCTAAGACATGTAAGCATGAGTCATATTTCATATAAGGAAATACTGCAGACAAAAAAGGTATCTCTTTACATACTTGGACTTTGATAATTTTGCTTCTGAAGTTGTTTAATACCACGATAACATCTGTCAGGTCAGCTACAGAATCTGTTCCTTCATGGCTGTGAGGAGAAAAAAAACCCATGCAAGTGTACTGGCTCATTAAAACATGTATTATTACTTGCGTTTAGAGTATAAGGTTTAGGATTGCTGATATTTATAGCAACAAAATGTCTTCACTTGCACCTAATTATATTTTAACTTCAGAAACTTTCTGAGTTTTATTCATCACTAGACATTGTTCACAGTGGTAGCCCTCACTTTTCAATTTGTATTTTCACAGGAAATTTTACCAACCAATGAAAAAATGCAGCAACCTAGAGCTCAATACGTTATTATGTATTATACAGGTATATATTACATTCAAATATTAAACTACATTTTAGTTTTCAAATATGGAAAACATTTTAGAAATTGCTGTGTGACGGCATTAAATGTACTTTTAAAATAAATCTGCTTTAAAAAGTCTAGGGAAAGCTTCATCACAGTGCTGAGGTAGTAAAGATTGGCTTTCAACTGGTTGGCTTTGGTAACTGTACCCCTAAAGACATGGCTGCGCAAGGCACCGCATGAACATTTGCCCTACTGAACATGAGTTTAAAGCCATTCAGGTATCTTGAAACTGTACTGAGTAACAAAAGTCCACTGAGTAACAAGTATGAAAAATGTTGCTATCATCTGTGATACAGTGTAATAACATAATTCTCAAATTTTATAGCTTTTATACCTCAATAGCCCATATTTTTTTCCTTCAATCCTTTCTGTCTTTTAACAGCATTATGTGGTTTCCTCTTGCTAAGGCTACGCATACAAAAGATTGGTTTAAGAAAGTAATCTGCTACCCCTTAGGCTTGATTTTTTTTTTTTTGCCTAGAAAACAGAAATATTACAATTTTGTTTCAATCTGTTTCATATTACTTATCTAAAAATGACAGGATTTTATATATTTACCTGAATTTTCTATTTAACATATTTCTGTAAAATGTGCCTATGATTACTAAGTTTCATAGAGATGGCTGATTCTGGCACAAAACAATGTTCAGGATTATCTTGACTTTTCTACTCTCTGATTTAATCTCATTTTCACACTTTTAGAATATTGCATTTATGAACACTCAGCCAAGAACTGTTTTTTTATCACAGGGATGTACAGTACTCAAAATAAAAGGGCACAGATCTCCATTTTAAATAAAGCATGTCATTAAAAAGCTCTAATAGTAAAACTAGAGCCAAACACAAACTGTTGATAGCAGAAATGGCAGCAGCTGGCACAGTGTTCCCATTTTCGCCCTCAGTTTTTACACAATCAAAATTTTCTCTATTATTCACTCAGTTACCTCAAAATCTCTATGTTATGAATTCTGTAGCTAGCTCTGCAGCTCTGCTGATGAAGATGATTTTCCAATGTCTTTACAATATTCTCAAAGTGTTTGGTTTGGCTGTAAATTTAACAACACTGCTTTGTCTCCCTAAATCTCTTCTGTAGATCCCTCACTGTCGGCTCTATCTTTAGCGAGTGCCAATTGTTTTACTCTGCACAGCACTCAGTGTGATGAATTTCTGTCCCAGTATGAATAATGTACTGAAAATAGTGATAGTTACCATTAGTTACCTTGGACACTTAATGTTGGTCTCAAGATCTGATTTATCTGTAAAAAACTGGCTGGATGGCCGGGCCCAGAGAGCTGTGGTGAATGGAGTTCAATCCAGTTGGCGGCCGGTCACGAGTGGTGTTCCCCAGGGCTCAGTTTTGGGGCCGGTCTTGTTCAATATCTTTATCAATGATCTGGATGAGGGGATCGAGTGCACCCTCAGTAAGTTTGCAGACGACACCAAGTTGGGCGGGAGTGTTGATCTGCTCGAGGGTAGGAAGGCTCTGCAGAGGGACCCGGACAGGCTGGATCGATGGGCTGAGGCCAACTGTATGAGGTTCAACAAGGCCAAGTGCCGGGTCCTGCACTTCGGCCACAACAACCCCATGCAGCGTTACAGGCTTGGGGAAGAGTGGCTGGAAAGCTGCCTGTCGGAAAAGGACCTGGGGGTGTTGGTCGACAGCCGGCTGAACATGAGCTGGCAGTGTGCCCAGGCGGCCAAGAAGGCCAATGGCATCCTGGCCTGTATCAGAAATAGTGTGGCCAGCAGGAGTAGGGAAGTGATCGTGCCCCTGTACTCGGCACTGGTGAGGCCGCACCTCAAATACGGTGTTCAGTTTTGGGCCCCTCACTACAAAAAAGACATTGAGGTGCTGGAGTGTGTCCTTTCAAAGAAGGGCAACAAAGCTGGTGGAGGGTCTAGAGCACAAGTCTTATGAGGAGCGGCTGAGGGAACTGGGGTTGTTTAGCCTGGAGAAAAGGAGGCTCATGGGAGACCTTATTGCGCTCTACAACTACCTGAAAGGAGGTTGTAGCGAGGTGGGTGTCGGTCTCTTCTCCCAAGTAACGAGTGATAGGACAAGAGGAAATAGCCTGAAGTTGCGTCAGGAGAGGTTTAGATTGGACGTGAGGAAAAATTTCTTTACTGAAAGAGTGGTGAAACATTGGAACAGGCTGCCCAGGGAAGTGGTTGAGTCCCCATCCCTGGAAGTATTTAAAAGATGTGTAGATGTGGTGCTTAGGGACATGGTTTAGTAGTGGACTTGGCTGTGTTAGGTTAACGGTTGGACTCGATGATCTTAATGGTCTTTTCCAACCTAAACGATTCTATGATCTGTTTCTCCATTCACATCTTTGTATACTTCCTACTATTACACTATGGTAACTTCTTTTCCTGACCAAGTACCTTCACTTCGATTCCTAGCCACCCAACTATGTGCTCAATGGCTACTTACAGATGAGGATATTCACTTGTTTTTAGGTAGGTATCTCTCTGAAATAAAACCAAGTCCATCATATTGTCCTCTAATTTTAAATCAGTGTGCTGAATCTTATACAGGACCTCTCCTCCTTTCTCTGTCTCTATCCATATGATATTCAGCATGTTGTAATTTTAGTCACGTAAAAGATGCACATTTCAAATGAGCAATCATGTGAATAAGGTTTTGAACGTGACCTGGGGTTGCGAAGAACTGGGATCATGATTTATAAACTGCCTTAACAAATCCAGTAAGGATTTTGTGTTTTATCCAAAAGGTATTGAATGCTGTTACTGCAACTTAGTTTGTAAACTCACTGAAAGTACGTACAACTTCGTTTTTAAATCCAAGCAAAATGTCTTGCATACTGACAGCACTATTAAATATTCAACAATAGCTACTTTATTGTTACATAATTGTTGTATAAAACTAAACATGTCCAGCGGACTATTTTGGTCACAGCTTTAAAATGCTTCAAAACACTTACATACTTTCAATATAAATACGAACAAATATAAATATAATATAATTTATAATTTTCCATATGGAGGAAAAAAACATTCAAGTTCAACGAATGGAGACCCTTTAAAATCTCAAAACAAACAAAAAACCCCCCTCTTTGCCCAAATTATAAAAGATACAACTTTCAGTCAAGCAGTCTGCATACCATCAAAATGTAATAAATTGTATCTACCTGCCTTTTTAAAAATTAAAAACTCAGCAGGAGCTTATATATATATATCTTCATATATAAACTATTTTCTGCTAAGTCTTATCTTGCAATACCTACCTGTTTTCCTACTGACATCACAGAATCAAAGTTCCAATAATAAGCAGTGCTCAGACTGTTGCTGAGTATACCAATCTTCATCTTCCTAATATTCATAGTAATTTATTAATAACAAATTGATTTACAAGTGTGACTGCTTCAAAATAATGATCCTTGTTAGAAGCAGTGTTCGGGGGAAAAAAAAAGAAGCTTTTTTCAAAAGCTGTGTATTTACATAGAGTAAAAATAAATTACTTGCATGTGTATTAGATGCTACTATGAGAAAAGCAAATTGAGGTGTAAAACATGCTGTAACTTCAAATTCCTGTATTTCTCCTAAAACTCCCATTATAATGTACAGGCCTGTGCCTCAAAGAAAACAAGTCATCTCACAGTTCAACAGGAGAGGATATGACTAGTATACGAGGATGGAGAATATCCTGCAATGCCTCTTGGCAAAATTCCATCCTGTCAAATAGTTGCTTGCGTTCTGATAGCAATTTAATACCATTAATACTGATATCTTTAAAAGTAATGACAAAGATCCTGGTACAGCCTCCCAAACATACTTGAGCTGTTGGAATCTAGGCCTATGGCTTGTAATAATTAAATGAAATAAGTGTTATTGTTTAGATTCCTCATCAAGTACTAATTTTACATAACTTAGCTGTGCTCAGATAACCTAATTTGTATTACTTCTTAGGGAAAATCAGTAATCTTAAAAAACTGCAGACGGTTTAAGTTTCATTTGATCCAACCTAGAAAGTAAAGTGGTTTTGTTTAATTTTAATTCAACTATAGCTTGCTACTTTTTTTTTTTACACTCATATCTTTCCTAAATCACTTTATATACCTTAGGAATTGAATGTTAAATTAGACAAATGATAGAGCTACAGCTGGTGGAGATTAAGTGAACTTCTTAGTGTAAAGACTGCTTTTCTGCTTTTTCAACAGATTGTGAGTGGTTTCTAGAAAAAAAATATTGAAAATTGCAAACAAATAGAATGAACCTAATATCCTGTTAACACTTCTTCCTGTAACACTTAAACAGATGCATTAACTAAATATTCAAAACAGCAAACATGTTCATCATTTTTTTCATTTTTCAATAGTAGCTGATGACTAAACATATGGAACTATGTGTTGCCAAACTCCAAGGAATAATAATAATAAATATTTTATAAGAAAACAGACCTGTTTCAGCCTACAGAATTACAGAGTCGGGGGGGAAGTTAAGAACTGAAGCTGAAATAAAATAAAACAATGCTGTTCCTTTAGAAAGGATCGGGTCCAAAGCTTCAAGAGGAAGCCCTCATACGCTACAGATCTATGCTGTTACATAAAACATGAGGAAAAGATGATACTTCTAAGGAATACTTGGAATGATGGCTAGCACATGTTCCTCATATGAAAATTGACCATGGAAATTACAGATCTATAAGCCATATAGGTGGCAACTAAATGCCAGTTACTGGAGTACAATGTGACTTCTGTCCATGTACAGGGGTTTCTTCCAAGAGACGGAAGTGTGGCGCAGTCAACATGCAGCCAGGGTACAGAACTGAAGGGTGCTTCTCAATCCTAAGGTGAAAGTGTAACCACAGTGATTCTTAGATGACTTAGATGACTAAGAAACACTCAAAATTAATTGAAGAAAAAAGCCCAGAGCTGAAATTAATATAATGCTTCTGTTAAAAAAAGATGCCACCCATCAGTAACACTGCATTCAGAGGCACCCTCAGGGCTAAAAAAAAATTATGAGGGAAATTGACGGCACTTGCTCCAGCTGATCAAGATGCTGCTGGAGAGCTAGGAATGCTCCAGTGGACATATTCTTGGAATTACATGTTAAGTATGTTGGGAATGCCAAAATATTAATCAACAAAACCATGAGTGACATTTCTACAGAATTTGGTGCAGGCAGTTGCATGATAACACTAACCATGCTTGGAACTGACAGGCCAAGTGTCTGGTAGCTGTGTAGCTGTAGAGACTTTGCTAGCATCAAGTCTAGCTGAGCAGCTTAGGCTTATTATGTGTTCACATATCCAAATGCCTTTAAGAACACATGGAGCGATCAAAGAGCAACTTACACTATCAGGAAAGAAGGTATCTCTTACAAACTTCAAATCATCATTTGCTTCTTGTTCTATTTTTTTCAAGTTATTTTTGCTCATTTTCCTTCAGTATTGTCAGATCTTTTCAAAATATGTTGCACTTTCAGATTCATTTATAAGTATGTTTTCAAAAGATAAATTAATACTTACGAAAAAACCTGATAAATCTCTTTGGATCTTCCTTTACGCAATCGCAGCATCCAAGCACCTGGATTTGCTTTCAGCTGAAAATACCCCTGTGAAAAAAAGGGAAAGAGAGTCACTTGTTCTGTCAGCATTTCAGAATCAACCATGTACACATACAAACATCAATTATCCAACATTTGGTACTGGCAGCCAAGGTTAGTGACCATGACTTACTGTCATACTAGCCCTGAAAGTAATATGGCAGTGATGCAACCAAGTATCACCTTTCCTCTATGTCCATATTAATGCCTTTCAGTGCTCCATTTGTTTCTAGCTGAATTTGAGTTGCATACAAAATCTCCACCTAGAACAGTAAGTGAGCAGTAAAGAAATATATTACTAAACTGACCCTAAACTGAAAAGTTTCTTTGGAACTTAGAATTTTTGTCTGGAACAACTTTCCAAGTCAACACAGCTCCTTCCCAATTTAGGAACACTGCATACAGCTATCACTATGTGAAAGCCAGATGAAGCAAGCTTTGGAATGTGAAGAAACATTAAAAGTTTCATCATGCTGAACATCCTCTACTATTGAGACCGTATTCGGTACTTGTGTAAAAAAATCAAAGATTCACAGTTTATTAAGTATTTTATTCCTTGTGATACAATATTTACAGAGACCAGAGAATGGCAGATAGGTAACAGATCTTATTCATCAAAATTAATCCTTCCCTATCAAATTACCTTAGCCAATAGAAAATAAATCTTTTGCTTTAAAAATCACAAGATCTTCTGCTCTACAGCCTGCTAAAACAAAAAATAATTACTATGGATGACCAGAGGAATTCTTAGGTGTGGATTTGTCCCACAGAGGCTTTAAGCACTTAACTGAAGCATCTAAACTAGGAACCTTCTTTTGCCTGGATCACTGTGTAACAAAAATGGTTATTTTAATCAGAATGTGATTCACACCTTACATTTGTTGGTGGAATTTCCATGTGAATATATATACCTCCTAACATCTACTTAAGGCAATTAGACTTCCCAGTTCCCAGGCACTTCAGATAAGGATCTAAAATTAGGCTATATCCAAACCTACATTGGATCAGAAGAGGAGGGGGGGAAAGCTCAGCAAATTAGAGATGCACATCTTCTTTTGTAGATGGTCTCAACTCCAGGATACTCCTGTTACTTTTAGTGTTACTAAACTTGCAATACAGAGAAATGGATTCAAAGAACAAGAAGCTCATAAAGAATTCTCATGAAGAGTGTGCAATTGTAATGACTATTTCTGTACTTAATACTTACCAGGTTGGCCATCACAATAGTATCAACCATGACAGGATTAGTCTTTGTGCCCAGAGTGAACTGTAACCCTCGAGGAGGTTGTCCAGTTGTCACATCAAAGCAATGTCCTTCAAGCAATATATATTCTAGTTCATATTCTGCTATAACCATTCCTTTTATCTGTGGAAGGAACATTTCATCAATAAATTATATGTCATTTAAGTATGTGGGAAAAGCAACATATTACAATGACAACCATGTGTGGGATTTACCTCACCTAAATTCAACTGTCAAAAAAAAGAAAAGAGAAAGGCCCTTCCAGAAAGAACATCACTCAATTTTAAAATAGGTATCCGAGGTAAAGAGGATGAATCACTGTCTGGAGGGACCTTCTCTCCATTGACTGTTGAGGAAGCTGAGGCATCTCAACTTTGGTAAGGTAAATCCCAACCTTTATTTTCACAATACACCTTCCAAACACACAGCTTTGGTGTATCAAACACCCTGAATATTTTGCATAGGTTTAGTGACTGAAACACATCTAGTGATTTTTGAGCTGTGGGATTAAAAATATAATTAAAAAAATTGAGAACTAAAAAAGGGTCAAATATATTTTAATCTATATTCATAAACAGCAATATATTCAGGTTTATTTGAAGATTTACCTAGGTTAAACCTATTATTACCAAAAATATTTACAAAAAAAAGAGAAATAGAAAGCTAGCACACAGAATCCCTTAATTGCTTTATTTTTATCTTAAAAAAAGAGTATTTCCATGGACATTATAAAGCTCAACACAGCAAAAAAAATTTTTTTTTGCCTCATTGCTTTCTTTTAAGACTTGGGGTTTTTTTAAAGTAAGAGAGAATGTGAAAAAAAGATGATGAAAATAAAAATGGTAAAATACTGACCAAATAATTAATTACCACAGAAAGCATTTCTAGAAAACAAGAGACAAAAATCCCACAAGATTTCCATTTCCCTCTTGAGGTAGAAGGTCCAACACAAGTATTATAATGTTTACAAACTATTACTTACATCCTGTAAATGAATGTTATCGAGATCACAGGAACTGTTTACTGCTTCAACCAACCAGCTTTCAGGAGTGATCATGTTTAAAGTCAAAAGGAGTGATTCTGGCAGTTCTAGGAATTTTGCCATAGGTTCAGAAGGAAGGTGCTTGTTGATCCCGTAAGTTAATTCTGGTTCCAGAACAAAACGATAGAAGCTGTTGAAAAAGAAGCGTTCAAAAAAAATACACTTACTGAAGCATAAAGTTCCAAACATGAAGTTCTTCTAAAATACTTAAAAATATAGTGAATGTTTACCAAATTAATGATGTTTGGAGGCATGGTAGCTCCCTGTTCTTTTGGAGTACTGTCAGACAATACCTACAGCATCTCAAATGGGCTGGTAGATGAACATAGAACTATTCACTTTTGATAAATTTTTGCTGGGAAAGTGCATAGCTCCCATTAGCATTCTAAATGCCTGGGAAGGTAAATATCCAAGAGCTGCATCTAAACATCTTGACTGTGAACTGCCTTGGATTCTCAGAATCTGTATCACTAAACTAAGCAGAAGGACTAATCTGCTGGAAGGAAAGAGTCTTTGGGAACAGTTCCTGACACTAGCAGCAGCAAAGACAGAGAGCACAGGAAAGGAGAGGTGTGTCTATTCCTTTCCAATGCTTACTCCATTTATTCCACAGGTAAAAGATCCTTGCAACAACAAAATAATGATGATTTTCTTCCTTCCTCTACTGATATTCAACAAAATGAGGAGAATCAGAACAGAGAAAGAAGACCACTGAAGATGGAGAGTGAAAGCAGCAAGCAATGAGTGCTTCACATGGGGGAAAAAAAAAGACATTTAATTACTATGAAAAGTAAAAAGGTAAGAAAGTCTGTACCCATCAGGAGGAATACAATTTTCCCCACAAAATATTTGGGCTAGTATATGGATGCATTTCATATGAAACCATCGCTGCAAGAAAAATACAACCTGTCCTCAGAGTAGATGCCAGAACATTTCTTCCTCTCACCTCGCCCAAGCACAAGGAAAGAACCAGGCACTACCACCTACAAAGTGGTTAGCTTTAAAAGCGATCATGACAATGTTCACACAAGATACTCAGAAGACTGATGATTAAGACACTCTCTTGTGGTATGAGAGGTGTGAGTTCAATTCCTCTCAAACCGAATAGAAACTAAGGACTTCTGTTTTGTGGGCAAGTGATTAACTCTCTAATCTGCTGGCTAAAGGGAAGGCACTACCACCAGCTCTCTCTCACAGTAAGATTACAGGTAAAGTATCTGCTAAAGGGATGGCAGTGCTCAAACATTTCTCTTAGAGGGAAAGGAATCCTCTCTGGGGAATTCACTTCAGCGTAAATGTCTATAACTGAATTAGTGAACCCTGGTCTTTACAAACAGTTAAAAGAAACTTCAATTTAAGGCAGGTACTTTCAGGGTACAATATTCTTAATGAATTATAACAAGATCTCAAATGCAGACTGTACATTTACTCAGATGAATTTCATCTTCAAATTACTGTGTAATGAATTTTACAGATTAAGTACACTTAAGTGGACTGTAAGAAGTGAGCAAGTTAGGCAGACAATCTCCCTCTGCAAGTTTTCACAGGCATGAAAAGACTCTCCACTGATTTCTCTAAGGATTGTTTACAAACAGTGCATTTGATGGACTCGATCACTTCCCTGTGATCCCATGCTTGACACCTTAGAATTAGAATTTTTCTCTAGACAAGTGCAAACTGCTTAGGTAACATTCAAGTTACATTAGAAGACAATAACTACGCAACAAAACAATCCAGAAACACAAACCACTTTATTTTTTAAGGGATATACACTGTTAAGGCTGTTTTTCCAAACAGAGTGAGATCATATACTTGTAAGAAAACCTATAAACTACTTACCTCTTCAGTGGCACTTCTGACAGCTTAGATCTGCAGTTCAAAAACAACCTGAGTTTCACATTGATAATGTCTTTGAGTACCTACAAGGGAAAAAAAAAATCTCTGTAAAAAAAAAAAATCTCTGTATCCTGGAGTGTGTGGAAGACAACTTCCTGACACAGCTGGTAAGTGAGCCTACCAGGGGAGGTGCCTTGCTCGACCTGCTGTTTACAAACAAGAGAAGGACTGGTGGGAGATGTGGTGGTCGGAGGCCGTCTTGGGCTTAGCGACCATGAAATGATAGAATTCTTGATTCTCGGTGAAGTAAGGAGGGGGGTCAGCAAAACCGCAACCATGGACTTCCGGAGGGCGGACTTTGGCCTGTTCAGGACGCTGGTCGAGAGAGTCCCTTGGGAGACAGTCCTGAAGGGCAAAGGGGTCCAGGAAGGCTGGACGATCTTCAAGAAGGAAGTCTTAAAGGCGCAGGAGCAGGCTGTCCCCATACGCCGTAAGAAGAACGGGCGGGGAAGACGACCGGCCTGGCTGAACGGGGAGCTCTTGCTGGGACTCAGGAAAAAAAGGAGAGTTTACCACTTGTGGAAGAAGGGGCAGGCGACTCAAGAAGAGTACAGGGATCTCGTTAGGTCATGCAGAGAAGAAATGAGAAAGGCAAAAGCCCAGCTAGAACGCAATCCGGCCGCTGTCGTTAGAGACAACAAAAAATGTTTTTACAAATATAAAATTCTATAATATGTAATAATATATATTATATATAATAATATATAATTTATACAAATATATTAATATGTTAATGACAAGAAGAGAGCCAAGGAGAATCTCCATCCTTTATTGGACGCGGGGGGGAACATTGTCACCGAGGATGAGGAAAAGGCTGAGGTACTTAATGCTTTCTTTGCCTCAGTCTTTAACAGTCAGACCAGTTATCCTCAGGGTACTCGGCCCCCTGAGCTGGAAGACAGGGACGGCGAGCAGGATAAACCCCCCATAATCCAAGAGGAAGCAGTTAACAACCTGCTACGTCACCTGGATGCTCACAAGTCTATGAGGCCAGATAGGATCCACCCAAGAGTGCTGAGGGAGCTGGCGGAGGTGCTCGCCAAGCCACTCTCCATCATTTATCAGCAGTCCTGGTTAACGGGGGAGGTCCTGGACGACTGGAGGCTTGCCAATGTGACGCCCATCTACAAGAAGGGCTGGAAGGAGGATCCGGGGAACTACAGGCCTGTCAGCCTGACCTCGGTGCCGGGGAAGATTATGGAGTGGTTCATCTTGAGGGCGCTCACAAGGCATGTGCAGGACAACCAGGGGATCAGGCCCAGCCAGCACGGGTTCACGAGAGGCAGGTCCTGCTTGACCAACCTGATCTCCTTCTATGACCAGGTGACCCGCCTAGTGGATGAGGGAAAGGCTGTGGATGTGGTCTACCTGGACTTCAGTAAGGCCTTTGACACCGTCTCCCACAGCATTCTCCTCGAGAAGCTGGCGGCTCACGGCTTAGACAGGTGGACTCTGTGCTGGGTCAAAAACTGGCTGGACGGCCGGGCCCAGAGAGTTGTGGTGAATGGAGTTACATCCAGTTGGCGGCCGGTCACGAGCGGTGTTCCCCAGGGCTCAGTACTGGGGCCGGTCTTGTTCAATATCTTTATCGATGATCTGGAAGAGGGGACCGAGTGCACCCTCAGTAAGTTTGCAGATGACACCAAGTTGGGCGGGAGCGTTGATCTGCTCGAGGGTAGGAAGGCTCTGCAGAGGGACCTGGACAGGCTGGATCAATGGGCCCAGGCCAACTGTATGAGATTCCACAAGGCCAAGTGACGGGTCCTGCACTTCAGCCACAACAACCCCATGCAACGCTACAGGCTTGGGGAAGAGTGGCTGGAAAGCTGCCTGTCGGAAAAGGACCTGGGGGTGCTGGTTGACAGCCGGCCGAACATGAGCCGGCAGTGTGCCCAGGCGGCCAAGAAGGCCAATGGCATCCTGGCCTGTATCAGAAATAGTGTGGCCAGCAGGAGTAGGGAAGTGATCGTGCCCCTGTACTCGGCACTGGTGAGGCCGCACCTCGAATACTGTGTTCAGTTTTGGGCCCCTCACTACAAAAAGGACGTTGAGGTGCTGGAGCGTGTGCAGAGAAGGGCAACGAAGCTGGTGAAGGGTCTGGAGAACAAGTCCTATGAGGAGTGGCTGAGGGAACTGGGGTGGTTTAGCCTGGAGAAAAGGAGGCTGAGGGGAGACCACATCGCTCTCTACAACTACCTGAAAGGAGGCTGTAGCGAGGTGGGTGTCGGTCTCTTCTCCCAAGTAACAAGCGATAGGACGAGAGGAAATGGCCTCAAGTTGCACCAGGGGAGGTTTAGATTGGACGTGAGGAACAATGTCTTTACTGAAAGAGTGGTGAAACATTGGAAGAGGCTGCCCAGGGAAGTGGTTGAGTCCCCATCCCTGGAAGTATTTAAAAGATGTGTAGATGCGATGCTTAGGGACATGGTTTAGTGGGCATGGTGGTGTTGGGTGGACGGTTGGACTCGATGACCTTAGAGGTCTTTTCCAACCTTAATGATAATAATAATGATTCCATGAAATAGAGACAAAAATTGGTTCTTGGTAATCATCAAACTTTGTAAATAAGCCAAAGTTATCCTTGCAACATCCTGTCATTTCTCAAGCTTCAGGAGAAATCTCAAACATTTTAGTTCTAAATATATCTGTATATTAAGGGATGTTGTCAGATATTCCAAATAAAGATTTGACCTTTTCTAAAAACTGCATGATTTAGCACACGATATTCTTGATAGTCAAAATGTTAACGTTTTCCCCTAGTGATGCAGTTTTTTTAAGAGAGCAGTTATCCCCATTTTCCAATGCTTGTGTAAATTATATTATCACCTTTCTTATATTGTGTTTTCCAGAAGGTTTTAAACCACTTGAAATTTGTAGTACAACACGTGCCTTCTATTCAATAACCAATCTTAAAACAATGACTTTCTTATTAAAATTGTTGTATACAGTAAATTGTTGAATATAGTAAAGCTCAGAGAATTATTTTAATACTTAATTACTTAATACTTTTAAATGTCAGCAATAGATTAATGATGCGTTAAACTATTCAATCAACTTCAAAACATTCCAGTAAGTTAAAATATTTCTACTTCTTTCTCAGTTTCTTCATCTGTTCATTTCTAAAATACTAATTTTCTGGATGCTGTTATACAGGAACCATAATATTAGCACAGAATTTTTTTCTTTTTTTTTTGAGCAATCCATTTCGTTTAAAGTTAACAAAGTTATTAATTTCTTTAAAGCACTCTTAAAAACCTTTACCAAGTTTTCTTCATTTCTGTGGTTTCTGATCCAAAGTGCTTATTTGAAAGCATAAAGCATCTGTGTCTACCTTTATGGATATTATTAGAAAAGCAAATAAGATACTAAAGCTAAGTTAAAATACTGATACTACTAAGGCTAAAATCTAAAATTACTATAATGGCACGTAAATTGGGAACAAAGCAAGACAATGGTCATCGTTAAATCTCTCTTTTATTATAACCATTTTTTTATTTCCTCAGTTCAACCCAGGGCTACTGATATTCTTTACTATAGTGCTACAACTTTATATAGTCCTAGGGACCTGTTCTGCTCCTAGTTTCTCATTCTCATCCTTTGTGTCACCTGAATAGCGTCACTGAAAAACTACTGAGCAAAAAATAAAGACTAGGGAATGGCATAAGGGTGAGAACAAGTGAAGAAGCAGGAAAGGAGAACTGAAACAGCACTGAAAGTATAAGAAGGGCAAGTATTACATGACATGGGTTAAAGACCACCAAAATCAAAATAAAGGTCAAAGTGACTCAAGTGTCTATCCATCATTCAGAATAAAAAGCACTTGTAACCAGTGCTAGCTGGTCTTATCTACTAAAATATACCCAGAATTTTCAACATTAAGGAAAACAATTTCTGAAATAAAGATGTTGCATCCAAAATTATGTAAACCTGTATTGGACTTTATCTTCAAACAAGACAAAAACCTCATCCCATTAGTAAGAACGATACTTCAGCAATCTGCATTGATAGGTTGTTGTGTGCAGAATGATCTTGAAGAAGACTGAGGTATCATCCCAGTTCATCAGCTGACCATGAAATTTAATATAGTATTGTAGCCAAAAGAATAATGCCATTCTTAATTAACATTTCAAAGGAATTTAAATAGGAAATGACAAATAAGACAAGAATGCATTATCTCTGTGTTTTCCAACAATGCAACTTCTGGAATACTGAAATCGGTTCTGTTATTTAGGGATTATGAGGATGCCAAAAGCCAGGGCATTCAAGTCAACACATGAAAATGGTTACAAGATTGGAAAGCCTTTTTTGTAGCAGGGTATTTGAAGAGTTCAGTCTGTTTACTTTAATGAAGAAAATGCAAAGAGGAGCATGGAAATTTTGTTCAGAGAGTATTTCAAACTGTAGCAAATGGCTGAATTACTTCAGTTTACATGGCTTGAAAATTATTTAAGCTCAAGTTTTATTTTACATGTGCAGTCACTTTGCAAAACGCTTACTGTAAGTTACCACAACTCATGTGAAAAGCGTTAACTCACTAAACCACTATTATTCAACCAATCACTTGAAACTGTGAGTGAACATCACCATAATATGAAGCTTCTACACTGAAAACAAACTCTTACAATAGAATCTTCAATAGAACTGGCAAAATGATGAGAAGATGAAAGCTTACAGCATGGACCTAAATAAAATTCTGCAATTCCAAGTCTGAGTTTAACAGTCAGGTTAATTAGCCACTGGAAAAGCTCACTAGGAGCTGTGATCTTACTGAACTGCTTGATAATACTTAAATTAGGATTAGATTAACAAGAATGATTTCTACTTCAAATGCTAATTGATAAAAAGAAGTCCTATGACCTGTGTTATATAGGAAATCAGACTAGATTATCAAAAGGGGCTCCTTCAGAGATTTCTCCTCACTTTAGGGATGGAATAAGAGTTTCTCCCTGAAGACAGAATGAACAAAGAAAAAAGAAGGCAAAAGATAATTGACAGGAAAAAAGAAAAGGTTTGATTTTTCTCTCCACATTTTTAAGTTCTTTGACAGTTACTGGAACAAGAAAAAAAAAAGTAGATGATCCTAAGAGTTACATAGTGCTGGAGTAAAGCAGTTAGGCTAGGGAACACGTAGTGTGTTCAGTGGCACCATGTATAATATTTTTTTCAGCTGGTTTTGGTGAACCATAAAAAAAAAAAAAATCCACCTCTTTCATTTTGTCCTCATTTTTAGATGGAGGAATTTCTACTTTTTTCACATCACCTTAGGGACCACCTTCATAACTTTAGGACCAGTTAGCTGTTCCATGTATTCTGCTGAGAACTGATATGGTCCAACCCTCGTCAAGCCAGGGCTAGCATTTAAAGATCTACTGTAGACAGTGACTGTTGCCTTGTCTGGAAATATTCAATGCTAAAGTCTATGACAAAACTTTTTGAAAAAGGCAAAACACAGGTTATATGGAAAATTCTTCCTGCCCCTCTCTGGAGAGCATATAGAGCAGTTCTTCTGATACAATCCAGTATATTTTTTAAAAACAGTTAAAAGGCTTGGCTCTGCTCTCATTCATGCTCTGACTCATACCTTGCCCCTGGCCTTAAATTGCCAATTTCTTAGACTAAGAAGTAAAGTTAGATTACGGTTTACCTGTAGCGGTTCACACCTTCTCAATTTCAATTCCATTTCAGTAACTTTTTGTTTATATTTAAAAAAAAATTACCAAAATATTTCTTTGAAGTGACTATTAAGTAACACAAAGTAATATAATAGCATGTTTTCACCAGGGTAAAAAAAAAATAATGTGGACACATTCAGCATGGACTGGGGCAAGAATCATGTGCTTTGCTGTGGTAGTTACTACGCAAATTTTGCACCATTAATAGCTACCATCCCAATATACTGGGCACTAATCCAGTTATGTTATTAAAAAAAGATCCTTTAAATACGAATATATCCCAGTGCTTAAAGTTTACAGTATTTGTCACCTATATATAGCAAGATAATCAGAAAGGCATCCATTTAGGAACTGTGAGTTTGGAGCTTGCTGTATATATGTATGCATGTTTTGTCTCTACACCAGGCGGAGGTGGCTTTCCAGATAATTAGATATGTATTTTTTTTAATTCTCAGATTATTTTATTTTTAATTAAAAAAAAAAAAAATTGAAAAGTAGTTTCATCTACATTAAAATATTTCTGATTTGTTTAGTTTCATCAGCATTTCATTATTTTCTCCTAAGGGTTGGCTTCTTGAGTAAGACTATAGCTCCTATGAATCAAGTAGGACATGCGATGGCTGAACAGCTTGGCACATCATGGGAGTCATTTGCCTAGACATGCATTAGGGAAGATACTGCTCGTCAGGGAGCCTGTTGCTCTAGGAGGAATAGAGGCTCCTGATCTGAGCTACAAGGTCCTTCACACAACTTACCATAATATGAACTTCTGCCTGAATGGAGAAAGTTTCCAGTCAATTCCAAAATGAAAATATTTTCATCTGGTAACATCAAGCTTTCATTTTAACTGAGAATGGTGAAATGAAAGATCTGGTTCTAGAGAAAAGCTAGTACTTCAGTCTTGAAATAACAGAATTTTCATGAAATTTTACAACGGTTTACTTTGCTTCACTATTATGTATGAAGAGTGAGTGGATGCCTCAACATTTAATACAAAAGGCATAAAGGTATGAAAATGGGAGGGGAAAAAGCAATGTAAAAATTTATGAAACTTTCATAATTACTGCAGAGAAAAAGATAAAGCAGGATGCAGCAAAAATCAAGTTACAGGCTTCAGAATTGTAACGGACCATAAAAAGAAGACAAAATTTACATTTTTATGGGAAACTATAAAGGAGCCTGAGGTAGAGTGATATTCTGCAGCTAGTGAAAAAAGAAAATCATTTTAGGAGCTATGTTTTTAGGACAGTCTGTCTTTAGATGATCAATAGCTACACACAACAGAAGACTTCTAGATATACTTGGTAGCATTAATCAACTAAGAAATACCTTTCCAAGAACTGAAAGGTTTATAGTCCAATCTTCTTATGATCATATTATGGGTCAGATTTAGACCACTTCATTTAGGTACCTTGGAAAACTAAGGTGATTTGGTTTAATGGAAGGAAGCGTATGCCTCTTAAGACTTTGAGATGGGAGATCCTTTCCCTCTATATTACGCAGACAATCTCCTCCTTTCCTTCTATTGACTATAAAGAGCATTTATGGACTCACTTTTAAGAGGAATGGTTCATGGGGCATCTGAATTTTAATTGCAAATAAGGTACTTACAATGATGAATTAGATCATCCCCAACTTTTTAATATGAATTTAAATATAACCAAATATATATTTTAAAAAATACCTAAATTTCATTTACCCCTTTGCTATACTGTACATGGAAATAAGAAAAAGTTTAGTAAAAATTAAACTACAAATATGCGAATTAAAAGAAATTACCACCATCTTACAATCAATAACTGAGCCATCTTCTGTGCTTCTCTTGTCAATGGATCCACAATAGCAATAACATCATAGAATGGTTCATTCTGTTGGGGATCGACTTTTACTACACTGTTAAAAAATATTAATAAATAAGTGACATGAAAACTCTAAACTGAATTTGTGGAAATAACAAACATTTTTAGGCATGAATTTGTAATATCAGAGCCACTTCAGATTTTACTGCTCGTGAAGACGTTTCCCTCATTTCAAGCAGTAATCATTATTGCTCCCTGTGATATCACTAGAAAAGCTAAACATGAACAGCAATTAAAATTTAGCATTAATCTACATAGTTCCATACTGGTTATTGATTAAATACATGCCCCATTACAAAATCAATAACCTAAAAGGAAAAGACACAGCAAAATTTTTAAAATGGCCTTTTTGTCACTAGTCTACAGTTTCCTTTACCGGTATCTAGAATCATCAGATTTGACAAGTGCCGGCAGTAACAAAATTTAAAAAAAACAGCAGCAAAAATAGCAACTGAGAATTGTAAAACTTCATAGGATGGATTAGCTTTATGCATTCCAGAAAATAATTTAGTTTGATAAACTTGATTAGACTAAGTCAAGGAGACCCTAGTTAAAGTACTCTGGATCCACAGGAAGGAAGTGTTAAGTAAACCTTAAAAAAAGTGCTCTAAATACACAAAATGAACTATCTGAATTTGTTTTCCACAAAAATATACCTAGAAATGTGAGTACCATTAGTGAGTCAAACTCCCTCCAATACGGTAGCAGCATAACTCCCTGTTGTTAGTGGAACTTTGGAAAAGGTGTTAGCCACTTAAAACAGGCTATTGATTTCACTCCTTGTCTTTTCAACAAGTATTAGACAGGGCCAGCACATCAGCACAGCACACTAGAGCAGCTTTACCAATAAAACCAAGTAAGGATTTGAAAACAGCATTAAAAAAAATTTATTTTGATCATGGTTCTTGTGCTATCATATGTCCTTTTAAAAAATGTACCTGTCTTTGCTCCAGAAAGTTTGCCCCAGATAAGCTTAAATTAAAAACGGCTACCGTTAGTATCCCATTACAAAGAAGACAGGATTCACAGATGCACATCTTGGTATTTTAGGTCTCATTCATTAACAATGACAACAAAAGACAATGCTTGTGGCATATTCACTTTCTAAATCTAGGATCAGAAACACAAGGAGCCAACATACAAGTAAACACACTACTGACGCTAATATGAGCTTGCCAAGTGTAAATCTGTTAACTGAAGACGGTCTGCTCAGTTTTTCTGAAGGAATTAAGTGCCAGTGAGCCTCATCAGCTTCCATTTGAATGTAATCTAATTGTATTTTACAGTCTAATCTAATTGTATGTTAGGGTCAAGCTAAGCACGGGAACTATGGTCAAGAGTGAGACTGCTAAGCCACAAACTGCTATACAATATAAACATATGCATACTAGCCTTGACAATAGTACTCAGGATCCACAAACAGAAAAAGCTGTGCTAGCTTCTTTTAGCTCTAATCTGTGAAATTACTTCTAACATTTATGAAATGTATGGACTCCAAGTTTTCTAACTCCAGATCACCACTTCTCTTCACACCAATTGTAATCACTCTTTTTTCAGTAAAGGATAAGGCTGGAAAATCATTAGGTATTACTAATTAATTTATTAAGAGAGACGTAAAGATGCATTACACCAAGGCAGATGAACAGGTTCATACAACCATACAATCAACTTCTTTTAAAACTGGAATGTTTACTCAAGTTTTCAAAGACCTTATGTAGTAATCAGTACATTCTAATTTTAATATGAAAGTACTGTAAGTGCATTATCATGGCAGACAGAACTTACCTGTGCTGTTCTTTGAGTAATTCAGCATCTTGTCTCATCTCTGTTTTAGGCAAAGATGACAGTAGGGCATCTATTTTCATAATCAAATCACTGCCACTATATTAAATAAGGTGCATACAATTTGTTTTTCATTAGAAAAAGGAGTAAAGCATTGACATTTTAATGTATGTTTGTCTACACAAGCGGTATTTTAAAGCCCACATCCTGAACTCTTTAAAAAGATTATCACTTCAAGATTTGTAGCTTTGAGAAAAACATTTAGCATGACAATGCCCAAGAACCACTACTGCCTTAGAGCTTGTGAACTGTACGCTTCTTAAAATTAAGCAATGCAGAATTAGCAGAATTACCATTCAGCCTCACAGTTTGGATGGTACAATCTGCTGATATTTATAGCCCTTCATTACTTTTTCTGCAATTTTTTTCCTCTCTGACAACATCTAGGAACAGACATAAATGAACAAAGTTTCAAGTTTACTTGGCCACATCTTTTAATTTTTTTGTATTTCTTACTAGAAATTCCTTAGAAACCTTAGTAGTTCTATTTCAGTGTCACTAAGTCTTAATATTTGATTAAATATGTTTTGCCTCTCACTACTTATCTCCTTGATAGTTCTACCTCTTCTTGATTTTGTTTTTCTGGTAGTTATTCTCTCAGTCCTTCCACATAACAGAACTGATACTCGGACACAGAAAGTCAATAGATATTGTAAAAATAATATAATATTGCTCTCTTCTTTGCACACAAACTGGATCCTTAGATTAAAAGCTGGCTAGAACTCATCTTTATGCTTCTTCAATTAACAGATGTGTGAATGTTGTCTAGCAGGGTGTCCAAGCACCACATCTATCCATGCCTCTACAGGCTCCTTTTCTAACAATTCCCAAAGACAATGCACTTTCTTATGTCAAATATCAACACTCAGATATTACTGTGGTTTTAAGATGCACTGGATTTTATCACGCTTATTATTATTCTTTATAATTACTCTTAAGGAAACACAAGCTAGTAGAAATTGTTTAGTTAGCTGTACTTGTCTCTTGGTTGTAAGTATGATGAAAGTAGATAAAGTATTTGGAGTAATTTAGCAGAGCTGCACACGTGTTATGAGGCAAGTTGGAACGGATATGATTCTTTGGATAAGCAGTGATCTCTTATGCCTTAGCCTCATCACACCTATGACCAACGACAAAAGGGTGCACATCTCCTGAATAACACAGGGTGCCTTTTTTCTACTCTATGCTGTAGCAACGAGGTACCAAAGAGGCTGTCAGCAGCAGGGTAAATGACACGTGCAGTTGAAAACCAACATACATAGTTTATACATATAGTGGAAAACCATGTTACATGGCAGAATTAGCCAAACAAAGGTGATACAAACTTTAGCAGATGTGCCATTTCTTCTAGAAAATAGGGCAAGTGTCTGAGTAGGTAAGTATACTAAGTCTGTCAGGGAAGTGCGAAAAAGGAAATGAGGGACAGTTAAACCTGTCTATGTAGAAGTACTCAGATGCTAAGTAAGAGGATAGCAAATATATAGCATGCAAACAACAAACACTTTGACTAAGTGCATGTAGAGTGTATATATATAAGTATATAGTATGAAGAGTACTATGACTATATATTTGAACATTTGTTCATATTTCCCGTGCAAAAGGATTATTACTCACAGGCAACAAACAAGGCAGTATATCATAAAGCCTCAAAATACAAAAGAATTTTACCTTTTACTACTGTTTGCAATCTCTTTGACAATAGCTTTAATCTTCTCTGCTGAGGTACTGTATGTTATTTTTTCCAACAAATTGAAATCTTCTGCATAGAACTCATTTTCATCTAAAGGACCCAGTACCTTAGATAGAGAAAAAATGTTACTAAGCGTAAAATGTCCCAGTAATGTTTCTTCTGTAAGCAAAAATATTAATGCACAATATTCAGTATGCAACTATGAATATTAACTATGTAGTACTAAACTGTATAGTAACTATACAGGATTAGGTTTTTACAGTTATGTAATTACAGTTAATTACCAGTCACAAAGAACAGTTGCAATGGAAACATCCATGACATTTTTCGTTATACATACCTATGTAAAGGAGTACACTATTTAGAAATAACAAATCTAAGTTTAAGAAAAAGCTCTGTTAGGTACATTATTTTAAACTGAAATCCAAATTACTATCTGCCTACCACAGTCTTTAGTTGTTTAATTCTGTGAACACAATCTTAACTTCTCAAGGCTTCTCAGATGAAGCAGAATGGATAGAAAGGAAGATGAGCAAAGGATAAGAAATGCAGGATATCCAGAGACAAGAAACAGAACTACTACTTTTTTTGGGTGTCTGAAGGAAAAGAAGGTGCCTTGGAGTCCCAGAAAATAGCTTTGAGGATGTTGTTTGGATTTCCTACTCATAGCCTACCAGGCTAAACTGACCCAAGTCAACTTCAAAAGCCTACAGGGCTCCCAGGTTGTAGAATGTCATGATATAAGTTTGGTGCTGAATGCCTCTCTTGAAATTCAACTGCTTCCTAGAAATGAGATGTCATCTAACTAAATTCCACTTTCGAATTTTTTATTAGTATTAATGATGCATGAGATAGAGAAAACCATAGTGTGGTTATGAAATACCAGTAGAAGTCATAATTGGAAAAAAAAATATTTGCTCATAAAAACATAACTTCAGTGCTGAAATAGCAAGGATAGAAATGACGGATATCCCATGCCCTTTTTAAGTCATCCCTTAAAGTGAAAACACACTTTCAGATAGATGAATATTATCAAATTTATCCAAGTATTTGTAAGAAAAGTATTTCCTCAAAACTTCATATATGACATTAGTTGAGCTTTTTTAGGCACGGAAAACAGTAATAACCATTTATAAAATAAAATTGCATATTTAGGTATGGGTTTTTTTGTTAACACAAAAAAGCCAAGACAATTCTTTTGTGCTTCATCAACAAAAACACTTTCTGTGGGTTTGTTAGTGGTATTTCAGTTATATCTCAGAAGCCATTTAGGATGCACAAGAGTAACTAAGAACACAATTTAAAGAGAGTTTCCAGTAATTAGATGCCAACATAGTATCTCTATTTCTTTCTAATGGTGGAACAATAAGTAGAAAAGACTTAACTCAAAGAGTAGTTTGTATAAATCGTATTTGTAATGTAAGGTATTGACTGTCACTAACAAGTACTAAATATTGAACCCAACTCCATATTTTTTAATCACAGTTCATCTATAGCCACACTGTAATAAAGGCTATTGGTTTCAGAATATACATACAAGAAACTGAAACAGCAAAACTACTACACTTTTATTTGAATATTAAGAGTTAAGACTATAGAACAATTTAATATTTATGAACCATTTGGTTTTTTTCCTAAAACAGAAGAGCTTGAAATACTACCCTAGTCAATCTAACTTATTTTTTATTATATATGCAGTAGTTCATCCTACACCAGATGTGTAAAGTATAGGTAACTTCAGGATCAGAATTTATTCTTAAATATTATTAATAATACAGCAAATATGAACCTATTTAGAGAATTTTCTCTATCATTTAATCAGATTATCTCTTAAATAGCTGTGTGAATGTAAATACATAGTAACTTCAATGGAATGGAGCTAATAAACAAATTAGTAGCAAACAAAATAAAAAACAAGGCAAACATTCATACCACTCTCTACCAACAGGATGAAAAAGTGGGAAATCATATAATGCATTTTCTTTAGCTTGAAACTGAAGTTCCAAGAAATAAAAAGTACCTACAAAAAGACTCAGAGATGAATTCATTTCTTTCTTACCCTGCCATTACTCATAACAGCCATTTGCCCAGGAAGCAGCTTAAGAACCTCCTGGCAGAACATCTGGTGGGTTTTAATTATATCCAGTCCTAAAGTGTTGTACTTCTTCTCAAAAGTATCGTCATCCATTCC
This sequence comes from Aptenodytes patagonicus, assembly GCF_965638725.1. Lineage (NCBI taxonomy): Eukaryota > Metazoa > Chordata > Aves > Sphenisciformes > Spheniscidae > Aptenodytes > Aptenodytes patagonicus. The sequence continues at coordinate 168,438,267 of NC_134949.1, read as the reverse complement.
CTAAAGCAAAGGGCAAGTATGAGATGATGGAATGATTCAGCAAAATTGTGTAACAGCTGAGGTAAGCAAGGATTTTCTTCAAGTTATGTAGTAGTCAGAAATCGGAATAAAGCAACAACCTTAGCTTCAATGTAAGTACATGACTATTGGTGTGGAGCCACGGTCCCCCACCTAGCTAGTGTGCAGTTTTTACCCTTGGACAACTGTGAATAACCATGAAAGGAAAGCTGAGCATGAGGTTAAACACTTTTCCTAAGATCCAGCACACAGCTGCATGAAAAATAACATACTCTGTTAACAATTGCACTGTATTCTCACCTTTAGGAAAAAGGTATTAAAAAATCCATACTACTCTAAAAACCTAACAGTCATTTTAACATGGTCATTGGATACAGCTTAAACATGTTTTGGGGAATCATCCAGTAAGACACATAACAAACCAATGTTCAAAGTGGGAAAAAAATGCTGGAACTTTGCCGTGCATACAACAGCACTGTGCCTCACCTGTCAAAATTATCCTGCTATATTAAACTCTACTGATATGTATTTCTTCATTAGAAATATACAGACCAAGCAAATAGATTCATTCAGATACAATTAATATAACAAAAAAAATTAGTAACATGCATACACTGCTTAATTAGCTACCTCTACATCTTTCAAAATTTATTAGACAACGAAGTAAGAGCATGACCCAAACCTGCTAATTAATTTTTCAATATGGTGCCAGAGAGTTCTCAGTCTTCCAAACCTTCCTATTTAAAAATACTACAATTTACAGCTCTTTCTGAAACAAAAACTGTAGTTTGCAGCTGTTATTTGGTAACTCGGCTCTACTCTACGTGTGAACTTTGAAGTCAGCAACATTTGTATTTTAAAACAATGAATTTTCATAGAAGCACACCAGAAAATGTTGGCCAGAAGTATACAATGCTCCTTAACCCCAACCGCTTCAGTCTGTGCCTATTACTGCTCACAACTACAACAGCAAGGTAAAACCAGTTACTTCTGAAGTCCTAATTCTTGACAAATATTAATACTGTAATTTTAATTAAGAGAGCGCTTTAAAAAAAAACAAACCAAAACAATTAAAAATTTAACTGTCTTGATCTCAATAATCCAGTATCCTTACTCTACATTTTTCAGTACTCTCGTACTTTCTTCCTTTACTTTAGAGACATTCTCTATTCTTCATCACATAAAAGTTGTCAAAAATCCAAATCTGCTTGAGCAGAAACTGTATAAGGGTTATAAACTTCATAGCATTTGGCCAAACACTGTTACTCTCAACAACATCTGCTTACAATAAAATATATGTAAAATGAAAAAGAAAGTAGTCTAATTTAGTTTGCACTCACTGGGATGAGGAATTTAGCAATTTTAGTTCCAGCAGCAAGGGATTTTGCTGCCTTTTCCTTAGTGAGTTTACTTAGGAAACTTTTTAAGTTGCTGTTGTTTTGGGTTAGAAAAGCGGTCAAAATTCCTCTTGCAATGGCTGTGTTATCTTCCTTTATTTTTGATGAAGGATTGTTCAAAATCCCAACGCGTGTATGACTGCTTGTTTTCTGCAAAGAAAAATACAGAATAATACACAATTTTACAGTTCCATCTGCTGTTACCTAATGTATTCATATCTACTGTAACTCTGTGAAATGTCCTTAAGTATTTATTTTTTTGCAGCTATTTGTCTTTAGAAAATGTACATCAACGCCTAATTCAGAACTTCAACTAGGAGTAAAAATGGTATTAGTAAGAATTTACCTATTCTGTAATACATATTTTAAATAGAACATTTTTTTTTGATAGAACAATTGCCTTTGCGCATTCTGCAGAAGCATTTTTTTTAACAAAGGACATACACAGGTGTTCATTTACAGACTTCAGAACCTGTTTTGTAGATATTTTTTTCTATTTTTCAGAAAATATCAAACAGCGTAAAATAAATACATGAGAAGTTATCCACTTATCACTTTAATCTTAATCAGCAGGAAAATCTTTCACTTGCTAAAATTGGTGACGCCACTTAAATCTTAATAGAGAGAGTGATGATTCGAAGCTAGAATCAAATAGTGTCACTAACTGAAGAAAAGGTAAATTCTCTAGTGCAATAAAGAATACAAAAATAAGGGTAAAGTCAGTGGTATTCAACATACTTAAATGGTAAACTTTAAACTGCAGCACTTGAGAAAATTTTGTTAAAACACTTATTTGAAAAGCTTGAAAATGTGTTCTTTAAACTGTTCCTGAGAAGCATGCGCTCTCTCACTGGAAAGAAGACAAGCGGCATACTAGGCTACAGTAGGAGACACATGGCAAGCCGATCAAGGGAAGTTCTTATGCTCCTCTACTCAGTACTTGTGAGACTGCACGTGGACTGCTGTGCCCGGTTTTGCCGTAAAGATGTTGAGATGCTGGAGAGGCTTCAGCAAAGGGCTACCAAGATGGTCAGAGACCTACGAGGAGGCATTGAATAAGCTGGGCTTGCTCAGTCTGGTGAAGAGGAGGCTACAGAGAACTCTAGTAGCAACCAACAGCTACTGAAGGGGGAGAGAAAAACAAGACAGAGCCAAACTCTTCTTGGTAGGGGTAATGGCCACAGATTTTGGCTTGGCAGACATTAGGAAAAACTACACTAGGAAGGCAGTGCAACACCAGAGCAAATTATCAAGGGAGGGGATGGAGTTGCCTCCCTGGAAATTTTCAGGACTCTTCAGGCAAAGCTACAGCTGACCTGATCTAATGATGGCAATAGTCCCGCTCCGAGTGGGAGGCTGAACTAGGTGACATCCAGAAGTCCAGCCAAGACATCTCTACTTTTTTCAAATTACGTTAGAATATATTAGTAGTTTTCAAAATAATATATTATGTATTAGCTGGAATAGTTAAAAGTGAGTTCCCCTTGGCCACTTCCCCTCCCAAACTCTTGCTCAATTTTCTTCAAAGGCCAATGGCAAGTCACGCACAAGGGGTATCTGTGCCAGTTCTGCACCTATCGGAAATTCTACTAGACCCTGACCCAACAGACAAAAGGGGCTAGAAAGGAGTAGAGAATCACTATAGAAATCAATGGACTTTTAAAAAATACTGTGTTTTTGTTTGTCATGAAGCTTGGAAATCATTAGGCCAAGCAGTACAACTGGAAATGAGGTTTAACTAAATCAAATCTACGAATTAGAATGAACATAATCAATTAAACTGCTATTTCATAGAAGATGAAACAAACCTTGTTCAGAACAGCTTTTTCTAATGCTTTTCCTAGAGCCTCCTCACTAACACATGGGGACTTGCCCAGACAGTTCTCGCTTCCTAGGGTTGGGACCTATGGCATATTTTCCTCACTGAAGGGGGAAAATAGTGAAACTACAGCGGGAATATATCTGTCAAGTTTGGGTCACAGATCTAGCAGTCAGATAAATGAAACATTCTTCCTGTAACAAGGACTTGTACTGCATATCCCTCCTTGCAGTTTTTTAAGCCTCTTTTCAGGATATATTTGGTATCACATGCTCTCTGCAGCATACCGATTTTATAATTCCCGTAGGATGGTTCCTATTTCATTCCTGGTTATTAAATCTAGATGTTTTTCCCAATTTCAGTCTAATTAGTCTTCTAAACTCCCCAGAACTGAGGTTTTTTGTCATTTATATTACGTGACATTTACTTGTATACCTTAAATTCTGTTATTAATACCGAGTAACTTAAAAATAAGCAAACTCATAAATGTAGATGATCCTCCTAGCATATTAAAATACCAAAAAACCTGTAATCTGTCTCAGAAGCATACAAACAGTACATGGAAAAATGGTCACTTCATGGCCACAGTTATGCCATACGATACTCGAGAACACTGCATAATGGTTCACATGAACAGGCATTATCCAAACTTCCCTGGCCCAGGTAACATGCTAGGTTACCTCACAGGAGAAAGTCTGTAACTGGGAAGAAATTCACCCTTTTAACGCACAGTGTCATAGTTTGTCTCCTGTGTCAGGAGTCTGTGAATCAAATGATCGTTTACAGGCCTGTAAGATGCCAGTGCTGCAGGAGAGTAGAGCAAAATGAAACGACAGCCTCTTAAGTCTGCACCTGACCCACAAAAAAAATAATGTTACACCTTTATTTAAAAGTATAATTTTTGAATTTGCACAGTGTTGTTAAGAACATATTCATAATAATTATTTTAATAAAAACTGCTAGAAACTCACCAGGTGTTTCAAGGCATTAGAAAGCAGTCGTCTCCCAGCTGGCTTATCGAAATCAGCAATAATCCAGATAGTAACAGCATATAAAGCATCTTCATCTGAAAATTAAAGATAATCCTGCTTTACATCCTGGAGAATCTTCTCACGAGTAATGAATAATTAATTAATTCTGGTTGAGATTTTGAACTTCATGTGTATGTTTGACTGTTGACTTCAACTGTAAGATTAATCTTTGCCACAAGAGAATCTTTTGCCCTCTGAATTGAAATAAAATTCTTCGGAGGTACGTTATGTTAATATGAGAGAGTCACTAAAATAGCCAATCTATTGTTGTACCACTGAAACAAGATTGCCCTAAATAATAAGCTAGCTCCAATTAACAAGACCTGCTTTACCAGAGGTTTCTTGTGAACATTTGATGGAGGCTGGTCATACAGCCAGAAATGAAAAGAATTAAGTCGTTACAAGAATGCCTGAGTCAGGCCATTCACCTTCCCCAGCAAAGGGAGCACCCTTCAACCAAAGGCAGGACAAAACTTACCATTTCTGGACACAAACGGGAATATACCAAATACAGCCCTAAGAAAATAAACTACAGTATAGGTGTATACGCAGAAAGTTTCCCTTTTTCCTGGTCTGTAGCCTCCTGTTCTTTATTCTTCATAGAAAGGCAATGGTACATGAAAAATTCTGCAAAATTATCTGTAGAAGAATATCAGTCTACCCTGGTCTATCATATATCCCCTAAAAGGTAATATGTATAGACGGAATTTTACAAGGTTCTGGTGAGATTCTAGGAAGAGGTTATGATTAAGCGTTGTTGGGGTCTCGGGAAACACACTGGGGACAGAGATTTGAAATGTAGATTCCAGCTTAAAGGTTATGGGTTTTACACAAGAGATCTGAATCTTAGAAATGAGCCTACAGGTTGAAAGCCAGTCATCATTTGACAACTAGCTGGGGTGTCCCTGTGGTTGTAGACAGAGAATCAAATACAGTCAAATAATTTTATTCTAAAGAAGTCTAAGTATATAGCATTTCTGTCTGATAATGGAGTAAGTAAAAACTATGTTAACACCACATAATAATTACTGAAAGAATAGCGCTTTGCTAACAGGGTTATTCTGTTCCTTGATGGACTGATGTAAATGAGCAGTTTTTAACTATCTACTCCTAGATGTTAACAAGGTACAGACTAATGCAAAATTCCATGCAGTATTATGCCCCCACTGTTGTAATTATAATTTCTTCTAACTCAGAGGGAAAGTACTTGTATATGCAGTAAGAATATTTTACATCAAAAACTATTTTAAGTGTACAAAAAAGCATGAGTTTTAGTATGATAAAATGTATAAATGAGTGATAATCCATCAGAATATATGTATTTTTTTCTTTTCTATAGAAAGACAAAGCTTCAGATACCAAAATTAAACAATCAACTAGAGGAAAAATAATAAAGAGATACTGAATGCTAACAAACAAGAAATAAAATGAATTATCTCTTAAACTGTAGAAATGCCTAATTTTGATATAGATCTTACGAAGACTATAAAGTATTGACTTGATAATGCTGCAAAGAAGAGTCACTTGAAAACTGAATACACCCTTTTTAATATTCTCTAATAAAACTGTGTCAGTATGAAAACTGAGTCTGTTTTAAAAGCTGCAAAAGTCTTACAAAACTTTTTAACTTCTTATCTGTAAAAAAAACCCTAGCCATGACATCCATCCCATTTCAAAACTACAAAATTTAAAAAAACTATCCTGTTATTTATTTATTTAATTATTATTTATAATACCATTAGGATATGATCTGGCTCCTGAAATAAGATACTGGGATATTGGGAAATTTACTTATTTACATGGGATCCTTGGGATATTTACTTACTTGGGACATTTTACAGGCAAATTTCAACAATTTGTAATACCCATATATATATATATAAACCATATACAAAATTAATATACCCTTTTTTGTTAAATACTTCATGTTGTCTGAAATTACAGCACTTTTATCTTGTGAGTCCAAAAAGGAGAAAGTAGAGAAGTCTTCCACATCAAATGGAACTGCAAAATGTAAAACACATCAAGTTAGACTTAAAAAAAGGAAAATCATAACAACAGCCAATCCGAGAAAAGTAGTTACCAGATGTGGATCTGAAATGTATGTATCTTCTTTCTGCTCCAAGAATAATGGGGTTTATACGGGAAACTACATTGTGCTGATCCATAAGAAAATCCATTGCATTTATATGATCATTTAACAAACCCTGTAGTAAGAGAAAAAATTTAAATCTGTACTTTTATAGTTTCAAGACAAACAAACACCAAGTATTTGTACAATCTTTCAACTGAGCTTAAAGCTTCTATATACACCAAGTTATGGACAATGTCAAGTCAAAAGTGTATAAAAATCACACAGAGTATTTCAAAATATCAGGTACAGATTTTTCAATGAACAACTGCAGTACATTCTCAGTTTCAGGTTGAAAAATTCCATATGATTACTATATCCTTAGTTGATCCTTCAATCTTGTATAATCTAAATACACTGTTTCAAAACCATGACTGCAAATTAATGTTACAATGTAATTTTAGTTGTCGTATTATTAATTTCAAGCCACCTCATTATAAAAAATTTAATATATAAATATGACTCAAACAATCCACTGCCAAATATTTCATCTTGCGTTCATTCAGAAATGTTAAACATACCATGAACACTGCCCTCTGGAAGAACCCGGTGGCATCAATTATCCTCTGAAGAATAACTGCCTCTAACTCTGCAGCATCCATCTCTTCTCTGTTAAAGGGCACGCCATTAAACAGAGCTTGAGGCAATGGACCCAGGCCAGTCTTTTTATAAAAGGTTGCTCCTGCCTGATCATATCAGAAATATCACAGGATTAAATAGACTGTGGCTCACTATAGCAAAAAATGAAACGAGTATCAAGAGACAATCAACTCTAAACTCCAAGCACTATTCACTGTCGCACCTTCTCATGAGTAGCAGGGACAAAACAGGAAATGTTTGGAAACCAAACAGGACGCATGGGACTCATTTCTCAAATAGAATGACAAAAAAATTGTAGATCTATATATGGGTTTTTTAAGTTTTGCTTTATCATCTTGCTGAGAAATATTATTTTATTCTGCTTAATATTCTTAGAAAAAAATATTAGGTAAATAACATTGGAGAAGGACCTTGAGACAGTCACAGTTTGAGGTGGATTGACCTAGACCTTTTCCCCAAAGACAGCACCCCCAAAACCCTCAAAAGGCTTTTATGTTCAGAAGCCAAGCCTTATTTGATAAGAAAGCAGAACAGGCTAATTTTTCCCAAACAGAGAAAATTCAGTGAGACAAACAGAAATAAAAATGTATTGTAAGTAATTCCCCCTTCCCATTCTGTATCCTTTCATGTTTTCTTTCAGTGTCTCTTTCTGGATGGCTGCAGACTCTATGGCAGTATCTATGCGTCCATCTTTCTCTCACCCCACTGCCTCCTCCCTGCTCTTCACCGCAGTCTCACAGTCCCTGCTCGTACAGGGGGCTTCCTCTTGGTGGGTCTCCGTCTATTTTTATTCCTTTAATATTCTCTATGGAAGTTTTCCTCCCTTAAGTGTATCCAGTTGTTTCCAGGGCATATTCAAACTGCCCTTCTATACAAAGCCTCCATGCGACTCAGTGAGGAACAAGCAGCATAAAGCAAACAGCACCTTTTTTCTGGCTGCCCAGATGCACCTTTTTAAAGGAATATAATATATGTTATATAACAAATTTTAAAAGGAAATAAATAAAATGGATGGTGTGTGTCAGAAACACAAGATTGTATAGATGGCATGGCTGAAGACACGTGAAGGAAAACAGTATTTTTATATACATTTTAGCAGAAAATTGTCTACATAATCAATTATAGATAAAAATGTCTTCTCTATAGCCTTTAAATCAAAATCCATAGCTGTCTTTCCCAAAGGAAATTATAACCAGAAAGCACAATTAAAGGAAACAACGATTTGCCTAAAGACAGGCTTCAGCTCCTCACCCAGAAGACACAGGTAAACAATATCTGCAGTGCGAGAGAGACCCCTTGACATGCTTCCTAGAAAAAAACTTGTGCTCTTAAAAGCAGCAGGCAATAGTAAATTTTAATACTGAGAGTAGTAATGCAGAAATCCTTTCAACATTTCTGCTAATGCCCGAATGGTGGCTGAAGAAAAATTTAACTCAGATACTTTATTTACGTGCTTTAACATTTAGCGATCTTTCAGCTTAGCAAATGCAATGAATTGTGTGCTGTAATATTTCCTACTGCTTTGCTCTCAACATACCTTCCTCCCTTCATCATATTCAGAATGAACACCTAGTATACTCTGAACATCAGTGTGGGGGTATTCGCTTCTCAGAACATCTTTCACATGATTTACTGTTAGAACATTTCCATCTTTCACTTCATGGTACATCTGTAAAAATTATAACAGAAAGAAATAAGTAAAATGTAATGAAGTTTCAATCATAATTTAATAAACAATAAAGTAAATATCTTTTTATAGTGTTGTAGTAATTTTTATATCGTTATACTTTTATTTTGCTTTTATTGCTACATTGCAGTTTTTATATTGCTTTAGTAATTATCACCATCACACATATGCATAATTTTTCATCAGAGCACTGTTTGGATTAATCTATTATTATACCTTTAGTCTAAATCTGAAATGGCAAAGTAAATACAGTTATGTGAGCTGAATGTGAAAGGTTATTTCTCCCCACTGATTAGAGAAGGAATCTAAATTCTTACTACAAACTACCTAACCATGGGTAGTTACCTGAATCTATATGGGATGAATCCAAGCCTGAATTAGTCAGTGATACTTTTTCCTACAGTGATAATTTTTCCTTACCAATGCTATTTTATTTCATAGCATAAGATTTTATTACTTTCATCAAACACACAAAAGAAATTTAAAGTGAAAAATTATTCAATCCATTTCTTTTCAAATGAGGAACAGTACATTTCTCTCTGTAGTGCTGAATATCTCAAACCTGTATTTTATTGATTCTATTTTTGTTATCTTTTAATTATATTTATCATCCCCTCCTTTTTATATTATGAAACAAAGTAAGTAGAGGAACACAACATTTTAAAAAGCCCACTGTAAATTGATATTTTGTGATCTGGTCATGGATAATAGTCACGCATGTGTGTCAGCCCCTAACACTTGTGGATTTCTATTTCTCTTCCAAGGTACTCCTGGTTACTTCAACTCCTTTCATCTTAAGCTCTCTGAGTTTGTCCATGACATTAGTTTCTAGGCACTGAACAGAATAATAGAAAACAAAAGTAAGAAAACATGTTATGTATTAATACCATATTCTCTGATATAATTTTGCCTGCAGAGTCTTCACACAGACTGCTCACTTCATTTCCCTCCATTCATCTCTTGTCTCTGAAATTCCTGTCTGTACATGAACCTGCATTCTCTCACTCAGAAAACCTGGCTCATTCATCAAGCTGCAAGCCTGGAATATTTCTGTTTTCTACACCCATGAACAGCTCAAACATGACCAAAAAAGAACTCATCTCACTCTGTTTCACTTTCTACACTAGAGGACAACCAAGAGTTTTTCAATGCTTATAGGATTGCCAAAGTGATATCAAAATGCCTGTACTCCAAGAGATACAGAACACAAAGGCAGGCACATCCCGTTAATGCAAATAATACAGAATGATTTTTCACAAGAATGTACTGAAAGCTGTAAGGTATGCATCTACCTTTTTACATTCTTGAAGAAAGCCTGTAGATAGGTAAAATGACAAGAACAAGTTGGTTTCCAGAGGAGGAAAATATTTCTGCAAATCATTCTATAGCATATTAATGTTATACATGTTTTTAATACTTTGTTTCCATGTAAAGTAAATGCAAATGTATCATGTTGTCACAAGGTAGCAAAATCCCAACTATACAGAAAGGTAGTAAGTTTAAAAAAAAAAAAAAAAGTGATTTCTTGTGAAAGAACTAACATTAATTATCGAGGTAAAGGCTTGAGAGGTGTCAGATTCCTCTGCAATGTAATTAAAAGTTCTCCAAAGAGCTATTCCAGCGTCTTCATTTCCATCAATTTCTTCTTTTGTACTTAAAATGAAAACAAATCCAATTCTATAAACAAACAAAAAGAGATCATACATTTTAAAACAATATCAGTTTCACATACATTCTAATACCAACAGAGAAGATGTTTACATTCAAGTAACCTGTCCAGCACGTAGGCACAAAAAGCTGACAGTAATTAGGATTTCTGGGAGTCATTAGGATTTACTCACAGCCCTTTCTTTCCTTATCTGATCAAAGGTTATGACACTGTTTGCATTCCCGCCACCATCTCTTAACCTTGAGTCTTTGTTTTAGTCTGAGCATAATCTGTCTTTTATTTTTCCTGAAATGGGTGTCTTGAGTAGCTGCATGTAGACATGCTGGGGTCTTGAAGCCCTGTCATCAATACATGCCACTCCTACTAGCCCTTCTCTTGCCTTTTTTACCTTCCAGGGCTTCCCCACCCTCCCATTGCCATTCATTCTCCATTCACAGCAATTTTAACACATCTACTACAATTCCCTACATGTCCATTAAATGAAAAAAGCCCTAGAAATATGAGGCTTGAGAGGAAAAAAAACTGAGAAAACTCCTAGTGGAGGTGGTATTTTGATACTGTTCTCATGAAAAAAACCTTTACAGCATGAAATGTAACAGAGATTTGGTGTTCTACAATAGCAGGTGAAATTCAAACCTAACAGCCACTTGTTCGTCTATACAAAACGTTTTGATTAAATCGAGCATCATTGTTTGCACATGTAACTCATGAAGATGTCACTGAAAGGTTTGGCACGCACTCCAGAAAGCTCAGAAGTCCAAGATACTGATGTGAAGATCCTGTTTCTCCAGGGAACAAAGGCTTCAAGCAATGAGACAATCTGGTTGACCAGACTGCAAATAGTGGCACAGTGACTAAAGCACAAAGTCTTCCACAGACTGAAGACCCAGGAGAGTTAAAACTGAAGATATTTGAAGTTATATTCCCTGCTGAGAACACATAAGGATCCTTCTGGTCTCTACTACACTACTTGAAAGGACTTCTGATCATTACAGTCAGTTCCATCTTAGCTAGTATAGGAAAAGGACAAGAAAGATCCTTCCCATTGAGGATCTTTGGCACCGGCAAGTTGACCTGGACCAGAAAACACTAGGCCAGTTTCTGACAGTGAAAGGAAGGAAAGAGAGTAGACAAGCTCCATGCCATGTCACAAGCAATAGGTAAGGATGAGCAAGAGTACAAAAATTTCAAAGGAGAATTTTCCAGTCACAAGTGACAGAGCACGTGTACACCCATAGCTAGAACATACAGACTCCCAAGAGGAGAAATATATGCCTATTCATTAACAAAGTTGCCTGCATTAAGAGATGAAGACTAGGAAGGTGGATTCTGCCAGTCACCTGGAATTTTGTGAGCACAAAGCCATCAGAACGCTTTGAAGGATTTCCAAGGCTTCCACTGTCTGGTATCAATACATTTTCTTAGAAGAATAGATACCCTCCCCTTCACCCCTGCACTTCAACATTAAGCCTGCTTGTATAATGGGAGAGAGGAATGGGAAGAAGATGGTCAAAACCAGATATTTTTATGAATCAGAAATGGAGATTTTATGTGGATACTTTGCTGTTGCAGCAGTTCAGGGACCAACTTCATGTAGTTTTCCAGAACGCATCCTTGAATCATCCTGACTATGTGCAGCTAATGCCATTCATACTAGGTCTGCAGCAAAATCCTCTACCATTAGCTGTCACTTCTCCCAAGACAAACCCAACAGTGCACAAAAAAGCTGCTCCATGAAAAATCCCTATGAAAGCAGCTATTCAACTTTGTTCTCTGCATTTACTTTTTAGCAAACCTACAGGTAGGGATGTCTCTGGCTGCCAAACTGCAACCTAAACCACTTAATAATGTGCTAACTGGCTTACACAATCGCAGCCATCTATGAAATACAGCTGTATAAGCTGCCGCCTATTCCTGTCTACACATATGACAGCAGTAGATAATGTTCTATACGCAGCAGTTGAAAGCTTGAAAATTATGCCAACTGCAAAAAGAGGTGAATTGTGAGACAGAACAAGGGAATCACAGTCTTTCTAAAGGACTATCACGGAGACTCAAAGCTGGCTTCTGCTATACAAAACACTGTGCATCTTGCAAATATTTCCACAAAGCGTACAGCTCCATCATAGCTGCTACAAGAACATGAGAGACCTACTGATCTCATGATACATGAGAGCTACTATAACAACATGACAGTCTGCAATGCTGCGCCCATGTTTCAGAAGACCTTCATATTTACAAGCAATCAATGACTTGATTTAGGAAGTCAGCTTTTCATTTGGATAGCCACTTCACATTAGATATTTTAAAACTATTAAAACTAAATCTGTCATATCAGTATAAAATTGTTTAGACACATGTTCAGGACATAATCAGGTGTGCATCAGATCAAAGGACAGAGGGAAGTAAGAAATACAGCAAGTTTTCTAAAAAAGATATAAATAATAATTAATGCATAAAGATACATACTACAATTAATTGCTTCTCCCATTTCTTACATCTCTCATTATTGTAAATAACTTTTCCTGAAGTCTTGTATCATCTGGGTGCCGTAGGAACAGTCAGCAAAGCAAAATATTATATGGCAGTATAGACCCCAAGGCTTGTCCACATCTTGAACACTGTGTACAAGGCTGTTGCTCTCATCTCAGAGAAGTTATATTAAAATTAAGAAAGTTCAGAGAAGGACAACTCACAAAACAAAACAATCTTTGGAACAGCTTCCAGGCAAGGAATAACTAGTAACCTAGGGAAAGAGGGCTGGAGCACCTCTCCTATGAGGAAAGGCTGAGAGAGTTGGGGTTGTTCAGCCTGGAGAAGAGAAGGCTCCAAGGAGACCTTATTGCAGCCTTCCAGTACCTGAAGGGGGCCTACAAGAAAGCTGGAGAGGGATTTTTTTACAAGGGCATGTAGTGATAGGACAAGGGGTAATGGCTTTAAACTGAAAGAGGGTAGGTTTGCATTAGATATAAGGAAGAAATTCTTCACTATGAGGGTGGGGAGGCACTGGAACAGGATACCCAGAGAAGCTGTGGATGTCCCATCCCTGGAAGTGTTCAAGGCCAGGCTGGAAGGGGCTTTGAGTAACCTGGTCTAGTGGAAGGTGTCCCTGCCCATGGCAAGGGGGGTAGAACTAGAGGATCTTTAAGATCCCTTCCAACCCAAACCATTCTATGATTCTATGAAATGACTGTGGTCAAATATGGCAGAGCTTTATAAAATCATGACTGGCATCTAGAGAGCGGGAGAGACTGCTTAGTCTCTCTCTCAGTTAGAAAAGCTACAGAGACAGTAAATGAAGCTATTGAAAGTTTGGCTCAAAACAAACGAAGCAGTTCTTCATACACCATGTAGTTCAACTGTAAAAACACCTGGAAAAGGATACAGTGGGTGCTAAAACTTTACATGAATTCAAGGGGAAAACAGAAACGTTTATGGAAGAGAAACCCATGGAGGGTTGCTAAATATTTAGAACTACATCTGGGTCTGGAATTCTTTGATCTCCAAATGCGCGAAGGCCAGGAAAATACTCAGGCAAGGTACCTGGTTGCCCTGTTCTTTTTATCGTAGCTAGGCAGCTCCTTGTGGCTTATTGCAGTCAGACTGACCTAAATAGACCTTTAGAACGACACAGTTTGGGTGCTCTTATGCTGTTATCTATCAGAAAAGGCAAATTAGGTTCTAGGCTATATTCTCCTCAAGGACTGAAGCAGTATTGTCTCCCAGGTAGTGACAACAGTGACAAAATGCACAGATAACCAGTATCTGCCCTCCATTACTTTTTTGTCATTGAATGATAAAAAACCGAAGAAAAACAAAACAATGATCAGAACTAGTAGAATTTTAAAGGAAAATGAAAAACCTGTAATTTATTGAGGAAACAAAAAGCCATTTCACAGGAAGATTTTAAATATTTAACATGGAATTCATCTTGCTGAACCTTGGATCTACTTTGGACACCCTTCTCTTTTATAAGCTGTGGAAATAAACAGGCACTTCTGAAAGCAATTCATTTTTTCTTAAAGTAGGCATCTCAGATCAACCAGATTCTTCCTCAGAAGTGTCTCTTTCTCTCAAATGATGACTAGTTCAGACTCAGACAACTAATTTTTAGAAATTCAAAACTTGGTGAGGATAATCTCACTTTGGTCTTTAAGTATTTATATAAAAACAAAATTAGGTAAAGCAACCTCAATTGAAAGAACTAAATCCAAAAATGCCCTCAAATCATGTTTTACTTACAGAATATTTTGCTTAGGATGCAACTTCACATGGGCATCCAGTGGCACTATTTGACAAGATAATTTTTTATCAGACTTTTGCAGCTCATTTTCCACACACTCAGGTATGTTATCCCTTGCAACCTATTTGCTTAAGAATACTTAATACCTGAGTAAGCTTAACACAAGTGGGTAACCAATGTGTCTTATTAGAATGCTGTGCATTGGACTTCATTTAAATTCACATCTTTGCCTAGCAGAACAGAAGATGAAGAAGAAAAAAGGAAAGCAACTTGCTTTTAAGACTTTCCTTCAAGACTTTCAGTTTTCCTTACCTAAGTGGTACATTATGATGGTAGAATAATTCTGCCAGTTTCATATAATCACCTGTATCTTCTTGGACAGGATCAACAAAAAGTACCTAAGAAGAGAAAACATATTATACAGCCAATATTTATTCTTGATGTCTGTATTTTTTTTTTCAGACATAATATCTAAGATAAGAACAGAAATTTCCAAAGGAGCTGCGCGCCCCAACTGTTTTCAATTTCCTAGAGCATTCATTGTAAGAAAACATTAAGAGTATAAATGAAAATAACTTCAGAATTAATGAATTTGGACCAAATACACAAAACAGGATTTAACCATTTATTGAACTTCAAACCAAGTGACATCACTACTCTCGTTTGCAAGACTCCGTGCCAATACTTTATTTTTATTAATGAACTTGGTATTTAATTAAAAAGGATCTAATGCTGATTTTTCTATCACTTCTTTCAACTAACTCTCTTCTGTTGTGAAAACCAAACTAAAGTAAATAAACAGAACATATTGACTTAAAACTTTAATTAAAAAATGGAGCATTGGGAAAGAATTCTTCCTTCCTATCTCACGTATCTTTGCATTTACTCTTTCACTTATCGTAGCTTGAAGTGTAAAATCAGATCTTTCAGGCATGCACAGAATCTAAAACTGGGATCTGTCTGCACAGGTAGATTATCCTTATGCAGATTTAATTATGACATTGGTACTTTATTTATTCAGCTTTGCACTGCAACTCCCCTTAGAATTTATCATAATTTTGCTAGAGTAGCTGAAATGCAGCAGAATAATTTTAAAAATTTTTTAACACTCCCTCCCCCTCAGATTATAGTTAAATGAGATGTTGTAGATCTCTATAATATAGCTGTTATATACATCTATGCCAATATTTAACTTTGAATACATAATGCAATCTACTTCATATTACACACTTCTTATGCTTCATTATAAACATACTTTTTATGACATATTGCTTGTATTTTCGTTGTCTTTTTATATACTGAACTTCATGTCACTTGGAGTGACTACATCAGTGGACAAGGGAAGAGCTACGGATGTCATCTATCTGGACTTCTACCAGGCCTTTGACACAGTCCCCCACAACATCCTTCTCTCTATATTGGAGAGATATGGATTTGATGGATGGACTGTTTGGTGGACAAGGAATTGGCTGGATGGTCGCATCCAGAGAGTAGTGGTCAACAGCTCAACGTCTGGATGGAGATCAGTGACAAGTTGTGTCCCTTAGGGGTCCGTACTGGGACCAGTACTGTTTAGTATCTTCATCGACGACATAGACAGTGGGATTGAGTACACCCTCAGCAAGTTTGCAGATGACACCAAGCTGAGTGGTGCAGTTGACACGTCTGAGGGATGGGATGCCATTCAGAAGGACCTGGACAAGCTTGAGAAGCGGGCCCATGTGAACCTCATGAGGTTCAACAAGGCCAAGTGCAAGGTCCTGCACCTGGGTCGGGGCAACCCCCAATATCAATACAGGCTGGGGGACGAAGGGATTGAGAGCAGCCCTGCAGAGAAGGGCTTGGGGGTACCAGTGGATGAAAAGCTAGATGAAAAGCTGAACATGAGCCGACAATGTGCACTCGCAGTCCAGAAGGCCAACCGTATCCTGGGCTGCATCAAAAGAAACGTGGCCAGCAGGTCGAGGGAGGGGATTCTGCCCCTCTACTCCGCTCTGGTGAGACCCCACCTGGAATACTGCGTCCAACTCTGGAGGCCTCAGTATGGGAAAGACATGGACCTGTTGGAGTGGGTCCAGAGGAAGGCCACAAAAACGATCAGGGGGCTGTAACACCTCTCCTATGAGGAAAGGCTGAGAGAGTTGCGGTTGTTCAGCCTGGAGAAGAGAAGGCTCCAGAGAGATGTTATTGGGGCCTTTCAATACTTACAGGAGGTTTACAAGGAAGATGGAGAGCGGCTTTTTACCAGTAGTAGTGACACTGTAGTGACACTGTAGTGACAGAACAAGAGGTTAACTGTTTTAAACTAAAAGAGGGTAGATTTAGACTGGATATGAAGAAATGAGGGTGGTGAGACACCACAGACGTCACAGGGGCCCATCATTGGAAGTGTTCAAGGTCAGGGTGGATGGAGCTTTGAGCAACCTGATCTAGTTGAAGATGTCCCTGCTCACTGCATGGGGGTTGGACTAGATGACCTTTAAGGGTCCCTTCCAACCCAAACCATTCTATGATTCTATGATTCATACAATTACCTTTTGTAATTTAAATTTCAATTTAAATCAGGAATAGCTGTTTCCTTAACTTACTAAGTGATACAGAATGCTATGTACAGAGGAAAAATTAGGCTACAAGACATTCATAATTAGCATGCTTTATAATTTAAATCTTTTTGTATCTCAGTTCACCATCTCTAAAACAAGGACAGTTATTATTACCTTCTCTCAGTAGTGTACTATGAAGAAAATTCACTGATAGTAGTGAATTATCTATATGTAGCATGGAAAGGAACAGAAAAGCTCCTGACAAAACTGTGCCCAAGTCCACTTCTGGAAATCAGACTAATAATCACATATGACTCACTAGACAAAAAGATTTTCACTACTATTAGCAGACCCACATAGAAAACATGAAATTCTAACCTATCTTAACAATGAATACAGCATGTGTATTTTTCAATAAATTGTCTGTCCACATATTAATACATACTTTATGCAAAAAAATTAAGTTCTCCAAACTTACCAAATTATATAAATTGCGTCTAATCTGCTGTATAACTCCGGGAAATGCGGGCTTTAGCAGTTCCTGATAGCTTGCAGGCCATGTGCTATAGCTGTGATCTTGTTCTATGTTATTAACCCACTAAAAGAAAAAAGGCAGCCAGTTAAAAAACACATATTAAACATCGAGTAAAATACGTATGTATAAATAAAAATATTTTAAAACACATGGAGAGCCTGCAAAGAGTAAAATGTTTTATCTTCTTTTTAAAATAGTTACAGAAAATTGCTTCTAAAATTAATAATTTTTTTCTTTTCAGTCAAAGTATGCGGGGTTTTTATTTGCAGTACATAACTGTCGTGGTTTAACCTCAGTTGGCAACTGGGCACCACACAGCCACTCTCTCACTCTCCCCCGCTCCCCAGTGGGATGGGGGAGAGAATCGGAAGAGTAAAAGTGAGAAAACTTGTGGGTTGAAGTAAGAACAGTTTAATAATTGGAAAAAAAAATAGAATATACAAAGCAAATGATGCACAATGCAATTGCTCACCACCCGCCGACCCACGCCCAGCCAGATCCTGAGCAGTGGCCCCCCCGGCCAGCTCTCCCCAGTTTATGTACTGAGCATGACATCACATGGTATGGAATGTCCCTTGGGCCAGTTTGGGTCAGCTGTCCTGGCTGTGCCCCCTCCCAGCTTCTTGTGCACCTCCAGCCTCCTCAGTCGCTAGAGCATGGGAAGCTGAGAAGTCCTTGACTAGTGTAAGCACTGCTTAGCAACAACTAAAACATCGGTGTGTTATCAACATTATTCTCATCCTAAATCCAAAACACAGCACTGTACCAGCTACTAGGAAGGAAATTAACTCCATTCCAGCTGAAACCAGGACAATAATAAAACTAATAATGGATGGAAAAGGAAAAAAGCCCATTTGTACTCTATATCAGGATGTGAATACAACCATTTTTTCAAGTGTGGAAACTACTTTCACAATACAAAGGTCATAACAGCATATCACAGATATGTGTTTAACACAGCATAACCATCTCATAAGACAAATACAGTATTTATCTATAACCCACAGCAGCACTTTAGATATATCAGAATAACTAATTAATATATGGCCAATTTGTTCTTCTACTGTTTTCTGTGCAAGCCTGTCTATACTTGGCAAACAGAAGAATGAAATACGGTTCTTTCAGGTGAAGACAATTAGTATTTTAGTGCCTTTTCCAATGGCATATAACCTTTGTAATGAAAACTGTATAAAATTTGAAGAAGGGAAAAAAGTAGAGTCATTGGACAATTAGAAACAAAATATTTAAGTTGTCCACAATTCACTTATCATACTTGTAAAGTACATCTAGCAGTCTTGCATAATACAAAGATATTATGCAGCTAGAATAATTGCTGTGAAGTCAAATTCTACAGCTATGAGTGTGCAACTACTCTTACATAGATTCCTCTTTTCTTTTAAATATCCTACATCTTAAAATTTTAATAAGGTATTGGCTAGAGAAAATTACTCCTGAAATATATTGAAGAGATATCGCCCTCCAAAATATTTTAAACTGCTTGTCGATATATGGTCTTATGCCTAGTATTTCAATTACACTACAAAAAAAGACAGTCTCATACATAGCGTTATCAAATATGTAATCTTTAAATAAATAATTGTTTAATTACTTACTATTATTGAAGAGTGACGAATATCTAGTGCATAACTGTCATCTGTAGGATGTATATGCAACCTCATAAATTTACTCAGGATCTCCTCTTTGATTCCAAGTTCATGAAGGCCATGCATCACTTTTCCTTCCAGTTTAAGAGTCTCTAAGATACTTTTTTAGGAAGACAAAATGCATAATATCTACATAGAACTCTTGTCATGACATAAAAAGAAAAAATATTTCAAAGACTATTAATGTGAGCATTATTTTTAGTATTAAAAATAATGTTTATATTCTCCTGCAGTCAAATGTTTAAAACAAAATCGATTAATAACACTATATGTCTCCAACTTATTTCAAAACAGAATTATAACAGATTCTACAACTCTTTTGTTCATTCACATTTATTTTATATGAAGGAATTTCATCCATCTTTAGTAAGACGTGGCAGGACAGCAGAATGGAAGGTTCCTTGCTGCATTGTCCTGGCTGCGGCAGAAACCCAAGCAGGGGGTACCCTAAGAGGAAGCTTTGCAAGTGTGTAGAGAAGCAGGCAGCAAGTGATGGAGACACAGGCGAGCTGTAAGTCTGCATCACAGCAGAACCCTGAAAACAGCACGGAGGAAACACATAGCTACACCTCTAAAAGAAGACTCTTTCCCAGAAGACCCAACAGGACTCTGGAACATTTGTTGCAATCTGAAAATTCAGTATGAGAATGGAAACTAACCTGAAGTACTCATCAGCAGGCAAGATTTTACAAATGCCTTTATTTCTGTTTTGCTTCATTTTGAGTTTCCTCTATTCTGAAAGGTCTCTTCTAAAATACAGTGAAATTAAACCTAGCACTAGCATTAAAAAGTGCTATTAATATTTGCATCATTACCAAAAAAGATGCAATTGACTCCATTTCAAAACTCTGGCTGAGAAAAAAATTAGGTAAAAATTGCAACTATAAATGCTAAAACCAAGAAAGTTTAAGAATCTCCATGGAGGAGAAAAGAAGACATTTTGAGTTAATTAGAAACAGAAAATAAAAAATTGTAGACTCTGACAAATCATAGGAACATGAAAAAAACCTCAGTCTTGGCATCAGTATATTTACTGACAGTTTGCAGGCCACCAAAGATGATTTTGAAGTAGTCATGTCTGTCCTGCTGTTGACAACATACAGAAGAATGCAAGGGAAAATGTTTACAGTTTATGAGTGCTTGCATAAAAGAGGCAAGTCACACCCAAAATAATTATACTATAATTACACAAACTGGAAAAAGATTTCTTACACCAAAAAGCATATTAGTCCTGTATTAACAGAACTTATTATAAAACGTGGCCAGACACAGACTCACACGCATGCCAAAAATAACGCAAGGTGTTGTATATCTAAATTTAACACCTCAAATTTTTTGTAATTTTTAAGAAATAGGGACGTGAAAGCACTTAACTTACTTTTTATAAAGTGCTTTTCCCACCTTTTTATACATACATGTTGGATTCCTTCCATTTCCAAATTAATTTTACATGGTGAGTCATAAAATTGTAAGCAAATTAGAAAACTTATTCCAAGAGAAAATGCTGTTTTCAACTACTTATACAATGTTCATATTCAAAGCAAAACCACTGTAAAAGAGTATTCCCTCTACTGGAGCACTTCCTGGCCCCCAAAATGCAACAGATGAGATTATCTACCACCATGAACACGACTTCTCCAGTATTATTAGTAATTCTGTAATCTTCAAACAAAATGTACCATCCTACCTAAAAGGATCATGAAAATCCAGGTCAATGTGAAGGCCATTTAGAAATAAGCGTGCTTCTCCAGGTTGGAGTCCAAGTATTTCATGAAAATGCTAAAAAGTAAAAAGTACTGCTAACTTATTTAGGTATATGTCAACACTAACACACACACACACACACACCCCCTTTAAGTAATTCTGCAAAACAGACACATCAAATCTCTTTCACATAATTTCTTCTGTTAGCTGAGTGTTGTTGGTAAAAATATTGACAACATAGTTTTATGAGTGCTACTTAACAAACTTTCAATATACAAATACAAATGAAAATAGCTGATAATTCCTCCCGAAATAACCTACAGTGTCCCTGCCTGTACAAGGTAGAGACAAGGACACATTCTCAGTATCTGCCAACAGAAAGTGAAAATACACACACACACAAAAATATGGCTTGTAAGTTTTTTTTTAAAAATCACTCCTACATATCCATTCAACAAAAGTATACCTTATATGTGTCCTTCAGACCTCCACTTGAAACTAGCTTTCTCAATAGCTTAACATTTTTCACAATTCCAAAAAATGTTTAGTTGCAATTGTTATGGGGAATTGGGAAAAACAGACTAGAAACATAAAATCTCATCTAACAAAGGGACCTTGGAATAAACATAGATCAGAAAGGTATAGCACAGCATATCCTTGCTTTGCAAAGAAGAAAAAAAATCCACAATAAACAAATACAAGAGGAAGGAAGTATTTAGGGAGTAAAGTATGCCTTATAATTTTATTTCAGAGAGCTGTGAGGCACCACACTGCTCAGTCTATGGTGGCTGTAGAAAGATAAGTAACAGGAGCAACAGCAATAGTTTATTCCAACTTGCCCCATGAGGAGCAGTCAGACTTCCAGATCTGTCTTAATTCCCAACAGAGGAATGGAAAGCATGAAAAATATGCAGAAAAAAAAGCAAGCTGAGAAAGATATATTTTTTTCCCATTTAGCTCCCACTGGCTGAACAAAATAAGTGCGAACAAAAAACGCACTTTGAACAAAAGCACACTTAGAGCAAGCAACTCAGGCTGTGTATATTACTCCACCTATAAGCCTGTCACTGAACAAATGAGAGAAAAAAATGGGAAAACATTGAAAGTGATATTTCTTTAAAGTAGTGTGGTTACTTTCACACAGTTAAATGTAAGTAAACTCAAAACTAACTGGTTTGTGGCATTACGAGCGCAACCCCACATAAATGAGACAACAGTTTACTTGAAGCTCCTTGTAATCCAACAAATATGCATATTACTCATCATTCATTGAAAAGGTACCATATTCCTCAGTATATATAAACATTTTCACAACCCAAAGCAGGATGGAAATGTGTAATGGCACCTAATACCAGCATATGAAAGGCAGGGCTCTGCATGAAGGAAAAATGCAGCTGTGATAAACCTGAGCCTAAGACAGAAAGAATTTTTATGAAAGTCCAAAACCTGTCCTTGACCTTGAAAAACAGCTTTTGAAATTTGTAAATGTAATTTATTCTAATGGTGTAACCTGAACTTTGTAGTGCTTTCATTGCTTTTTTGTAGGTAGATTTACAAAAGAGTAATATAATTACTTATGCTTGTTATAAAGTATCTACATACATATACTCAAACTCAGATATAATGTGGAGAATATTGTGGATTTTGGAGGGGCTGCATCCCATTAATGCTAAGAAATAACCAGAAAGACTTTGTTTTTAAATTTAGTTAGCTATTATCTTTCCTGAAAATTTTAGTAGGCACCTAAAAATGGATGTCAGTGGGCTTTCAAAAATGAGGAGCCTAAATGCATGGCAGTAAGTTTCCTGTGGTCAGATAAGGAAAAAAAGAAAGAGAGAATTTAATTACTTTCCTAATTTATAAAACTCACTTTATTCCCAATCATATACTCATATAAATTACAGATTTTTTATTTTTTTTTATGTCCCAAAACTTGGTACAGAAGAGGAAGGACTTCTATCTTCTTTACAACTAACTGCTGCTTTGGATTACTCTGTCCCAAGTGCAGGACTTCATATTTATCTTTGTTAATCCTCATGCAACCATTAAAACAAAAACTAGAAGTATCAGCTGGTGTCTGACATTTACATTTTTCCTACCACAGCTTCACACAGAATTACACGCCCTCCCAAGGTCTCACTCTACACATCCCTTCTAAGCAGACAAAATTCATAGATGCCTGACAATGCCAAGTGCCCTTGCAGCAGGTGAAATTTCTGATCATTTTACCTACACATAGTTTGATCCTGAGACACAACCAAAACAGGCAGACGGGACAAAATTAAACAGCCAGGCACACAGTGATGTGACTCCTCTGCACCAGGCAGAGAAGCACCCAAAGTCCTAGGTATACCTGGAATTTTTCTGTAGTTAGCAAATCCAACTTGGATTACAGTTTTAATACCAGCGTTGCGCCACGAAGTACTGTGACCGCAGAAAAATCCCCCTTAATGCCACTGGACTCAAGGAGCAAACAATAAATATAAAGAGGATTACAGACTCAAGAAATCTTACCAGCATCCTTCAGGGCTCTTGCACAGATCTTGTGAGATCGGCTAGAACAGGCCCTCTCCTTGAAGCACTGAAATCAGCACTTAGGATAAGAGATCTCTTACCACTACTGAAAGCTTCCTGGTCATTCTTACAAGCCCAGAGACTCATGTAAACGCAGATACTGAGAAAGACTGCAACTGGCTGATGTAGGTCATAAAAATCCTAATACTAACTAAAATGAATGCAAGAACAATGAAAAAGTTATCAGCCACTGGGTATTGAAATGGGAGTCTAAAAGTTTTTCAAATCCTTCAGTACTGCAGTACGAAAAGAACTGAGCTGAATCAGAGCTGAGATTCGTTATACAATTTTGATGCTAGGCATTTGATTGTTCAGAAGAGCATCCATTTCCCGTAACAACTTTGGTGGAAGGAGTATTTAGGCATCCAAAACTAGAATTTAATGTTGATAATACTCATATAGTATTTTCTTGCTAAACTGTCAGCAAATTATTGCACTGGAAGTGGTGAGTTGTGTTTAATGAGATTTTATTTTTTCTTTTATCTACAGCAGTTCTTTGTCTATTTCTTAGTTAGGTATCAATTCATTACATCTAAATCATCACATGCCTTTCAACTTTTAATACCTTTATTTCCTCCCGTTGCATTTCCTATTCAACTTTCATTATCTTGAGAGGGAATCATCCAGTTACACACAGCATGAGATCATATCTCTCCTGCTGCTAGATGGATGTACTGCAGTTCAAGAACGCACATGCCAATTTATTGTGCTCTAGCAGCAGCGTTCAGGAAGTTTCCCTACTTTTCTTCAACAGATTTTAGCTTTTAGCTGTCTAAAGGCCTGTAGCCTTTAGACTACAAGTAGGATGTAGTACGAAATTTAAACTTAGTGTGATAGGTGCCTAAGATCCTCTTATAGTTAATGTATTTAATACAGTCATGGAATCATAGGAGTGATTCAGCTGACCAACCACATAGGTATCCAATGTAATTTGTTTCAGGATAAGGCATCTTGGACTGGAAAGTACGGGTCAGGCAGAAGGGAATGGATGTCCCAGGGGACCCGTCTGTCAGACCTGCGTGGCTATCTCTTGGATAGCCTGTGGCATCTCAAATGACATCAGAAATTCAAGTTTAGGCAACTCAATCATGCCCCACAACACAACCATTGAGTGAGCTAAATTGTTTTTGATGTCCATTGACTACATCTTCATTGTCATAACAGCAGTTTAGATACCATATAGATGTGCCTAAATGCAGACATCTTCATTTCAAACCAAATCTTAGTTACTTTTCCTAATCCCTATATTTAGTAATAACAGCCATTTTAGTTCCTGATATACCTTTACTTTTTCTGCATTTTGGGGTTTTTGATTAAGCAGTTGGTTTTGATTTTTGTGTTAACAGAGCTGCAATTTGAGAAAGACATTGTAAAGACTTTATCAAGAAACAAGGAAAAGTCCTGATACCAACACTCATACTCCGGAGAAACTATGACCATCAGGGCTTTGTTTTGCTTTATCCTGACTATAACCCTAACAACAAAGAGATACAGAAAATGCGTATCTCGGCTGTATACAGAAAGCAATGAAGCAGGGTGCAGATACTGATTTGCTCCCTTGAGCAAAAACTATGGGACTTCTCACTAGTGCAAGAAACAAGAGGCCTGCATAATGTTGAGCCCACTCTAAGATCTCTGTGAAAACCCAAGAATCGAACATGCACCCTGCACACAAGCAAGCTGAAGGGCTCAAGAAGGTGAACTGCTGGGATATGTGAAATGTATTCTCAATACACCAGTCCCACACGTAATCACTTATGGACAAAAAGAGCCCTATAAAATTGTTTGCATAACCGTTTACAAGGATGTAACACTTGAGCCTGTCACTGTGCAGGAAAATACTCAAGACTGGAAAACGTTACATTAGTTACATTAGTTTTGCACGGTGGAGAGCTCTAACACACTTAAGTGAAATTTTTGCAACAATGGAGATAACAAGCTCTTTATGAGAAGGCTGCATCTGTGCAACAGGGACATTGTTCACTTTCACTGTTTTGGAAGGTGGAAGAAACTGGAAAGGCATTCCCCTGGAGATACCAGTCTTGGCAAGGCAAGAGGAAAAGGCCTGAATGGATACAAAGCAAAATGATACATGGAAATGCTGCAGAAGTACAGGAGTGCCATAAGTAAGAAATAAATCCCTTTCACTACGGTGGTTGGTCAGTCTTAACTCCATATGAAAATATATGTTCTAAAGATCAAGATTAAGGACAGTGCTATGGATGTCATTTTATGTGACCAGTCCTAAAAGCATGGTGGTTAACATTTAATTTTAACACTCAACTTGAAAGAAAAAATCCAAACTCTGAACTGAGACAGGAAATACAACAGACGTCACGAACTCGACAAACACAAAGTGGCATCTCAGGAAACATCTCAAATCAGTCAAAATTACATGAACAATGATGCCTCATGTGATACAAGGCACAAGAGATGCAGTGCATCAAGGATGAAAATAAACCCACCATCTACCACAGACGATGTTCAAAATACCTTGCAGAATAGTTGCATGCATGACTAAAATTCAACACCAAAGCTCTAGAAAAATTAACTGATACCTATTTTGCTTTCACAGCACACAATTTATGACTGAACACAACACTCCATAAAAATTGTTTGTCCTTGCCTAATTCTGTAAAATCAAGAGAGGGAAGGGAAAAAGTACAAAGAACAGCAGAAAGTGAAAAATTTTAATTGAGTATTTCAATGTTATTTATTTAGTAAAAGACGTTTAGAACAATTAACTCTCTTCCTCTGATAGAAACCACGTGAAAGTTGCTACACTAACAAAAATCTCCTAAAGCAGTAATATGATAGTAACTCAAATGTCCACTTGAAGAAATAAAAACAAACCTTCTGATTTTCTTCTATTTCATTTTGCATCTTCTTGTCTACAAGCACTCTGGTCAGTGATCTGTAAAAATAAAATATTGGTATCACTCAACCACTGTATTTTAAAAAATGCATTAAATAATGAAATATGTATTTTAATACCATATCCAGTGCACTGTAATTGAAGAATGGTGCAATTAAGACTTAAAAAGAAGAGTAATGCAGTGTCATAAATATTTTATTTTCAAAACAAGTATTTTGTTCTGTGTTACTCTAGTAAACTCAGGTTTCAAATTTATGCTACGCTTTGTTGAAGTAATATTATCAGCATATTTTTTACCACTCTCAATCTTTCCTCTTGTTTTTTTCTGGAAAATAGCATGTATATTATAAAAAAGTAAGTTGTTTGATCATCTAAATTATTACCTAAATAAATACCATATTTGTATATTTTAAGTATATATATCTGTACCAGAAATAGTGTGGCCAGCAGGAGTAGGGAAGTGATCGTGCCCCTGTACTCGGCACTGGTGAGGCCGCACCTCAAATACTGTGTTCAGTTTTGGGCCCCTCACTACAAGAAGGACGTCGAGGTGCTGGAGCGTGTGCAGAGAAGGGCAACGAGGCTGGTGAGGGGTCTGGAGAACAAGTCTTATGAGGAGCGGCTGAGGGAACTGGGGTTGTTTAGCCTGGAGAAGAGGAGGCTGAGGGGAGACCTCATCGCTCTCTACAACTACCTGAAAGGAGGTTGTAGCGAGGTGGGTGTCGGTCTCTTCTCCCAAGTAACAAGCGATAGGACGAGAGGAAATGGCCTCAAGTTGCACCAGGAGAGGTTTAGATTGGACGTGAGGAAAAATGTCTTTACTGAAAGAGTGGTGAAACATTGGAACAGGCTGCCCAGGGAAGTGGTCGAGTCCCCATCCCTGGAAGTATTTAAAAGACGTGTAGATGCGGCACTTAGGGACATGGTTTAGTGGACATGGTGGTGTTGGGTGGACGGTTGGACTCGATGACCTTAGAGGTCTTTTCCAACCTTAATTATTCTATGATTCTGTGATTCTAAGTTAATGTTACTAACTCCATGCTACTCAACATTACAGCACAGGCGGCCAAGGATACAACTTGATGTTTTGGCCAAAGGCCAGGAAAATATGCAAAGAATGACCCCTTCAAAATTAGCTGAAATTAGAAGAGATTTACAGATTGAGACCCTTGAAAATGTTAAGTATTCACAGACAGTCAAAATTTTAGTTTCCTTAGTCATTCTACCTTTAGAAGGTAATCCACCGATTTGTCTTTTTTACCTTTCAAGAACATTGTGGAAGACTATTTTAACTTCCTCTGCCACAATGTATTCTATGTGAGGTTTATAATTACTAGGCTATCATAAAATACTCCCAGAGGCAAATTAATGTCTCCATGTTTTAAGAAACCCTAAACCATATTAACCTAAATCTGATTCTCCCAATAAATGCCAAAATAAATACTCTAGTTGCCTACATAAATATTTTTTTCAAAACATGATTGTACATGTTTTAGCAAATCTGTATGGGGCTTTAAGAAAAACTGGTCATCTTAAACCTGAAAGTTAACTAAACAGAGAATGATTCTACTAAGCCAACTTCAATACTTATAGATAAGCAGTTATTTAGTAATATAAATCCTCACCTGACCCCCAAAAGAAACTGATTTAGAATAGATCTTGCTAGTAAACTCCACATTTTTCACAATATGTCAGAAATAAGACATAAAATCAGTTTACTTTAAACAAATACTCAAGCTTTCCAGGTGATCAGAGACTACTTGTTAAGTACAAACAATATGATTTCCAAGCTTTGTTTATAAATACTACACAATTCATCACAGCTAAATACCCTTTTTCCATCCACCCCCTCTAAATATTCTGGCAGATTATTTTTGTTACTGTGAATCCCTTCTGGACCATGTGATGAAAGGGCAACAGAGGATCAAGAAGGAGCTGTATTTATACCAACCCATACTTGGTGAGCTTTCCCTGGCTCAAAATGTAACTCAAACTGTGATGTCAAAGACAGCACTAAAAAACAGTCAACATGGTTCAAATATATTATTATCAGTAGTCATTGGAGGATGAGCTTAATAACTTGCTTATTATTGTTCAACTAATCTAAACTTCTCATAAAGCTTTTATAATCATAATGCTAGGTACTCTCTATGCACATAAAGAATGTAGTAAGTGTATTCAATGCTAAGTAAATATATCTTATACTGTACTACTTTCTATGTTCACTAGTTTTGAAATAAAAATTGTAGAACAGAAAGCAAGAAACTATAAACATTTCTGTTGAAAAAGAAACATTGCTGATTAAGATTTTTAAAAAATATTAAAAGAAACTGTAAGTACAAAGACAAGAATATCTGAAGCCAAATTTAAATCTGGAAAAATGGAGGAGAAGGACTAGGAAAAAACATTATCAAGTCAGAAGTCTCAAAAGCTGACTACAGCTGTCCTGTCCTACAGGACACTGCTTTAAGAGACCTTCTACCAGCAACAGACATAATTCAGGAACACTACAGAACTTTTCTTATTAAAAGAACATCCGTAATTGATGGGAATTATTACTGAGAATTTACTTAGCCAACGAGCAAAACAGCTACTTAACAGAAGGACTCCATAGCAAGGTGGAAATTTAATGTGTGGCAGTACTACCACAACTATTATTCTGACTTCATAGCCATAGTTTTAGAGAGTCCTGAAGAAAAAAAATACTTTAGGGAAAAAAAAGCTCTGATTTTTATCTTGCTAAACTCAACATAGATAGTAGTAGGGTCTGCAACTCTCAAATCAAAGCTTCATTCTGCATACAGAGGTGGTAAAAACTGCACAGATAAAAAGAACAACCTAAATCTTTCCAAATAGCTTAGAGTAGTGGCAGAAACATAAAAAATGAATGTGAAAATAATAAAAAGGCAGAAAGGAGAAGACAAAGCTGGCCCAACCTTAGCAAGGAAGTAAAATACTTATCAGCAAAAGGTAAGCTTTACTGATAGCTTTTTTGTTAATAAGAAAGCAATACATTAAAGAATCGTTAACTAGTTCTTCATCTATGCACGGCAGTTGACGATGCAGGATTCTAGCAAGTTTTTAAGGAGAACGTGTGATGGTTAATCCTTGAGAAGGACACCCTAGGAATCTGAGGTAACAAGTATAAAAGTACCTGTGGAAGATATCTGTTAATTTTGAGTTCAATCATTTGTTCAATTTGTTCAGAGCTTCACAAAGTTTTATGCATATTTTTCTAAATATTAAGTGCTAAGGACTCACCAAAGAGAAACACTTTACTGTCTGAAAGTAAATGGATACTATTTATCATTCTACATGATGTAGGAATGTTCTTGTATGACCTTAAGGTTGTAACATTTTCTATCATATAATTTTATGCATCTTTATTCTTACTTGGAAGAACATGTAGCTATGTAGTACTGCATATCAAGGGAAAAAAGCAAATTTTTCACATGTTCATAATGTTAACATTCATGAATGATAAATGAATAGCAAGAAACAGAGTATTATAATTCTTATTATTGCATTCTTAAATAACAGATAATTATGACATGTACACAACAAACCAAAGACGAAAAATACCCTACAAAATGAATTACCAAAATGTCGCCATGACATATCGGTTGTTACACGGTCTACATCTGAAGACATTTTGTAAAATCTACCTCAGACTAACTTTTTCAACTGAAATACTGAGACACAAAAATGCAGGTTATAAACTAGAAAGTGAAAGAAACTTCCAGAGGAAAGTTCCATAAATGGAAGACCATTTTTTATAGTCTAAGGAACGCCTCAATTTTTAAGGAATGTATAATATTTAATTTTTATTTTCATAACGATAGTTCTAAAATTTTTATACAGCCTTTTCAAACCAAAAATTGCATAATGAAAAAATGGTTGTTTTCATATCTAAACTGTGTGAAATTTGAACAATTTAAAAATACTACTATTATAATGATCAGTTATCTATCTAAAGTGATTAAGCAATATCTTTTCATTTCCTGTTTATTCTAGGGGTTTTTTTCCAAACTAGTATTTTTGACTCAGCAGGTTAAGCATGATTAGATTATTAAGGAAATATATTTTGTGCAATGTTTTTACACAATGCCCTTTAAATTATTTAAATATTTGTAATCTCATGTTAAAAATAATATGCTAGATTAGCATATTAGAATAAATCATACAGGACAGGAACTGCAATTCTCCTTTTAATAATTCTGAAGTCTTCTTATACTTTTACCCATAAAAATAAATTGTTTGAAGAGTAGGTAAATTGTACTTTAATGCCACAAATACACGGCGGGAGTCGGAGTGGGATGTAACAATTTAATGACTTTTTAAATCGATGATTTAAATGTCACCTAGCATACTTCAAACTGACTTTTTCCTGTCCTTTAAGGAACAGAACTGGCCTTGCAGTTCAACATTATGTACGTTTCCACTATCTTATAAAGGAAAGCTGCATTTTCTGATTGCTAATCTATGTGTAAACTTGTACCTTACTATTTCATAATAATTATGCTTCAGACATTTTAAAAGTTATTTTTCTTCCTTGAAACAAGATGTTACAAAGGTAACTTTTCCATTACAGTGTACATTTTCTCTAACAGAAAATCAGAGATGACAATGAAACACTGTGATAATTAAACAAGAGTTGTAAAATGTGAAAGCACGCTGAGTTAAGAATCCTATTTAGCATCATATTTAAGCCAGTAATTAAAGCAAATATTGCTGATAGGATTACATGAAGAACTTACTAAATAAAAAGAAAAGCATTTCTCAATTACAATACAATTGGCTTACAGGAAGAGCAATTTTTAATTTTAGTACAGAGGAAAATGTTATTCATTTATTTAATATTTATCTTGATCTTTTACTAAGTAATCTGTTATGGGAGACAGATCTTCCCCAGTAAGAACACTAATATACAGTAGTCAGGGCCCAATCTTGTCAGCAATGTTGTGCTTAGAACGAATGTGGGTGGATCCCCTACGAAATTTATTAATAGAATTTTGCCTCTTCCTACTGTGAACAGATCTGCTATTAATTCAACAGAATTTTCCACCTGGGAAAATATCATTCCAGTAAAAGCCGGGAGGACTAGTCATTCAGCCAAAAGTGCCTGAAGGATTAGGATGCCTTCATGGCATCTCCTGCATCAGACAGGAAACATTTAAGAGACCCATCATGAGCTCTCCCAGGAGTTATTTTCTACTCAATGAAATTGCCTGGAATCCATCTAGCAAGCTGTAAAACATGAATATCTGACTGCAGGATTTGGATATAGATCTCTATTACTGTCATTAAATTCAAATGCAAACATAAAAACAGTATTTGAAAAACAAGTTTAAGTATCATACCTGGCTCTTATTGGGAAGTTCTGAGCTATGTCTTTCATTACCTTTAAGGCATCATAAACAGGGGTAGACATAATTCGAGCAGCTGCTTGAAAACTAAGATCTGGAAGGAAAAAAAAAAAAAAAATCACTGGGAATATCACTCTCAATCAATAAGGCCTACCAATCAGAAAACTGTTCCATATACGCACTCTCACTATTAACATTTTTTATGTTTCAATTATACATTGTAAAAGATTATGAAGTAACAATATATAAAGGTTGAAAAGACGGGCACTTAAAAGTTAGAAATACTAAATTCAGGCTTTCCTACAGAATTCTGCTTGGCCGTCTTGAGCATACACATAGTACATGTAATTTTTAAGTTTACAAAAACACACTGAAAAAAGAAGACAACTCATCACGTGGTATTATGCCAGCATCACAAGGGTACCATGCTCAAACCTAGACACACACCAACACGCAGACACCCATAACTGCAGTAAAGAATAAGATCTTTCCAGCTCCAGGACTTCACAAGATTTTCAGAGAACAGATATATTAAATGTAGAAGGCTGTATTGAGCATGTGAGGTGTACAATTTTCAAGAGTAGCAGCAATTTCACAGGTAGAAAAAATGGAGACTTATGAAAGAAAGGCCAATCTACTGTCAAATTTCAGTTCTCCTAAGTGTCTAGCACAATTTTTAAAGGGATCTCATTTTTCTCTCTATGCTTTTTCTCAGAATGAAGTAAATTTTCATATATCAGGACAGTTTATAATTCATTTGCCTATCCACTGGAAAAACAACAATGGAATTCAGTTAGCCTTCTCTGGTGCCTAACCTGGGTGTGACAAATCTTGGCACATGAGACTGGGGAAAAACCAATTTTGGTACCAATAGGGTAAGGCAATAATATACTAGGTGCTTCCATGTACTTTGGATACAATCTGCCTAACTACCTCAGGGCAATGATGCTTTTTCCTCATAATCTGCTAGTTAAGACATCTGAAGGCCTTGGGTTATTCAGTTTGAGGAAAGCTGATGCCACATATAGTAAAAAGTGCCAGGCAGAAAGTCATAGAGGATGCTGCCTAGTAGAAATTTGCACCATCTTTTTAAAGCAATTAGGAATAAAAAAAAGGCTGAAGAAAAGAGAATAGCACACACTCCTAGTTTAGCCTGATAAGGTACACCTTGGCTGGGAAAAAAGGTGAGTTTGAGAGTATACAAAAAGTATAGAGAGATCACCATTTTCAAAAAGAACATTTCAGATCCCTTTCAACAGCCACACAAGCTGTGATCAGGTGAAGCAATACCCAATTGCTGCTGTTACTACAGATAATGATGCCTCACCTGCTGGGCACTTAGGACATATACTTAAAATCCTTCATAAATTGTTAATCATTTCCATTTTATGCTGAACAGCTAGAGTATGAATATTCAAATCCCACTGAGGCAAACTGACATGTCTTTTTACCTTCTTGGTTATCTCTGGTCAGGGACTGTCACTTACAGTGTTCCCCTTGCCGCACCCTAACACAGCTGAGAGCCCAGTGTAGGGCACCTTGGGGAAAAGATGATCCCGAGCTTAAAGCAAATCTCAAGTATGCTTTGAAAGCTAACGAAGCACTAGAGATCAAGAGGCTGTTCACACAGATGAAAGAATAAGTTATTAAAGGGAATACCACATTGGGACTCTGTACATCATTTTTCACTATGAATAGTAAATCTAATTACTTACCTAAAACACAAAGGCTCTTGAAAGACAGCTCTTGAATGGTGTTTAGGGTCATTTATAAATAGAAGCATGCCCTATAGCTGAAGGAGTTTTGGTTAAATTTAGTTAAATTTTTACTTGGAAGCTAATTAAAGGAAATCAGAGAGTAGCCAAGCCATTAACTCAGCCACTATAATTAGTCATTAAGAATGAACTAGAGAAAGCACCCAGTCGTGTCAGGAGTATCAAAACAACTGCACCATACAAAGAGGGGGCTGAAGACCCCTGTCTGAAAAGGCCCTGAATATACTTATCACAAGCCAGTACCAGTCTTCCTGGCACTGAACAAACAGCATCCCAACGCTTAACTACTTTCAACGCTGCCATGGTTTAACCTCAGTTGGCAACTGAGCACCACACAGCCGCTCGCTCACTCCCCCCACCCCAGTGGGATGGGGGAGAGAATTGGAAGAGTAGAAGTGAGAAAACTCGTGGGTTGAGATAAAAACAGTTTAATAATTGAAATATAGTAATAATTATTATAATAATTATAATGATAATATACAAAACAAGTGATGCACAATGCAATTGCTCACCACCCGCTGACCCATGCCCATCCAGTCCTCAAACAGTGGCCCCCCTGGCCAGCTTTCCCCAGTTTATGTACTGAGCATGACGTCACACGGTATGGAATGTCCCTTTGGCCAGTTTGGGTCAGCTGTCCTGGCTGTGCCCCCTCCCAGCTTCTTGTGCACCCCCAGCCTTCTCAGTCAGTAGAGCATGGGAAGTTGAGAAGTCCTTGACTAGTGTAAGCACTGCTTAGCAACAGCTAAAACATCGGTGCGTTATCAACATTATTCTCATCCTAAATCCAAAACACAGCACTGTACCAGCTACTAGGAAGAAAATTAACTCTATCCCAGCCGAAACCAGGACAAACACTGTATGAACTGTTTGCTTGGGGAGCAGCACCAATTTCATTTTTTATTTATACAGCCATGACACCGCAGAAAAGACCACGACTAAATAGAGACCTTGTACTAGCTTTTGAAGGTAGACACTAAAGGGATCAAAGTTTCACAGCTGCTTCTGCTTGAACATCAACAGAATGGTATTCAATCATCTAAAAAAAGAAAATTTAAATAGACAAAAAGAGAATTTTCTTTTTATTTGCACAGTGGATTTCTTAGGAGAACTGAAATGCAACGTTTTTCGATTTTTTTTTAAATTTTGGACCAAGATAAATCCTGCAGCTGAAGGATTGGTAAAAGTTCATTGGTAAAAGAATGCAAGTGAACTACAAGTATCTCAAATAGCTAGTTTCAGACTGGATACTGCTAGCAAGCTCTGTAACAGTCAGGGTCCCAAAAAGAAACTGAAGTTCAGATGATTGCTCAGTCTCCTTCATTGCACTCGTATAAAGGTAAATCAGTTTTGATCAGGTTATCCTCTAAAACTGAAGAATGTAACAGGCAAAATTTAGTTGCCTAAACTTAAGTGTCATCACATTTTAGGGACCTATTTTAGAGTGATTTATAATTTCATTCAAGCTACAGAATGTCCCGCAGGTCATCAGCACAGAAGCCATTTAGAAATAACTGCTATATAGTTGTTCTCCTTTTCCACAGGAAAGCTTTTAAAAGCATGTTCTTGCATTTGATGTTATACTAAAAAATGTATCCATGTGAACTCCAGTGCACTGACAGAAGTTAGGATTTATAAATTAAAGAAAACAAACTGTCTTAACCTGTATTTCGTCCCGACTCAACAGTCATGTCAAAATGATATTTTTTGCCTGACCTCTCAAAAAAATACTAAAATTTAAATTTAGTTAAATTAAAACTAAATTTAACATCCGAGATAACACATCAGGCAGAAAACCGGGCAATATAACTTCTGTCATTAAAGTCAGTAAAGCCAGTTATGATTCTCCATCTTATAAAATGACTTCCATGCTCCTTTAATTTCTAGCACATAATACTAGGACAAGATACCAACACATTCTTTTAAAATACTTGATATAATACTGCCCCTTTTTATGAAACCATATGTCTCTTTTTAAAAGAAGCTTTTACCATAATGTTGATACATCACCATAACAAAGGAAAATTAGAGAGAGTACTGTGTTAATTCAGAAAAATGCAACACATACCCTGTAGCTCCCAAACCTTCAGCGGTTCCATGTTGTTAGTAGTTTCAATTAGATGTTTTTTAAACTCTTTCAGATTATTTTTCAGATCAGGATGCATCTGTCTACAATAAAACATTTAAAAAAAAAAAAGGCAAAATCAATTACATCCATCTACGTCTGCTTTTATCCACAATATTGCTCACAGTTAATACTGTATCTTTAGGATAACAAGGAAGAATTAAAATTTTAATTCATTCTTAAAACAAAAATGAGATTTGGGGTGAGAAGAGGGGATTTCTGAGGACTAAAAACCAGTTAATTACAAGAAGGAGTTCATTTGTTTTGTAGTGATCTGTCTCAAACCCTGTCACATAAATTTTGATGGAATAAATGAACTCAAAGATTAAATAGTATTAACACACAATACAGGTAACTGTATAGTTAGTTTACTATAGCATAATGTATACCTAACTGTATACTAACTGTACTATAGATTAACTGCAACTGTACACAGTTTGTTGTGTTACCTACAAAAGATATAGGCAAGACAATGTGGGAACTTCTTTTATAAATTAACATCACTGACAAAATCAAGCTACTGAGCACACAGATCACTAGCCAGACCTGAAGAAGAGCATGGTGCCCAAAAGCCTGGCTAGTGTTTTTGGAAACATAATTGGGCAAAGAAGTTTTGAGGGCAAAGACTTCAGCCTGCTACAAGACACCCTCGAACATCAAACAATCTCCATCAGATTTCTAAAGATTCTTCTACTTAGAAGTATTGAACAAGAAGCAAGAAGTAGCTAAAAAAGAGACACCTAAAGCATTAAGACTTTAAGTTCTGTAATATTTCATATTTTATTTTAGATATCAAGAAGTTTCACAAGGAATCCCTCCCTCCTCATTTTTTAGCTGTTGGATTATATTAACCATTGTTCTTTATAGAAAAATAAAAATATCACTGACGAAGACTGTTGTTCTGGAATTAAAATATAGTCCATGTTCCTCAAAGAAAGCATACTCAACTGAAAAGGGAAGCAAAGACAGAAAATTCCTTTTTTCCTACTTGTAACATAGACCTAGAAATGACAAACATAATTTGTACTCGTAGAAATACCTCTATGAAGTAGCAAACTCTTAACTAGTTTTGAGCTCTTTAATTTTTACTGCCTTCTTTGCAAATTTACCTTGATGGTACATGTATTTTTTTTCGTGTTCAGACCTTCAATTCTTCTGTGAATGAAAGACAAGGGACAAATAAGACCTAGCCACAAGCCACAACCAAGATCTATTATTGATGCTTGGTCCCTCATTTCTCTTGTTCACTTATGCTATGGTCAACGTAGACACAAAATCGAACACACGCAAAGCCAAGTGAAAAAAAGCTATCCTTCTCTGGATACATATCATGATGTAGGATTGAATTATGTTAATTTGCACAATCAAATAGTTATATTTCTAAGGCGTTATGTCTTCTGTTTACATTCATAACTATTTCACAGCTGAGAAAAGTATAACCTTTGACATGGCTATAACTGAGGGACAATTTACAGATTACTGAAACATCTTTCATCTCCAGTATGAAAAGGAGAAGAAAAAAATATGAGTCTAGAAACAATGTCAAAGTCTAAGTAATTATCTGACAGCTTCACAAATTAGTCACAGTGCAACATCAAGAACTTAAGTATAGCTAAACCTAGCACAATCCAAGAAGAAAAAAAGCTCAGATAAAGATATGACATAAGCATTTGGTATTACCTGCTGTGGAAGGTCTCTTATTACATAAGTGAAACAACAAGGAAGCCTGTAGACCTGGGTGCACTTCTATCTCAATGTGTTTACTTTAAAAAAGGCAGAAAGGGGATGGGTTCTCGAGAATTTAGACAGCATTAGCAGCTCTGAACTCTGAAAGACTTACAGATTGGTGAGAATATCTACAAACAAGTTTACTTTTGCTTTAAATAATAAGAGAGAGAATGACACTATAGAAGACCCACACTCTTGAGTTTCTTGTTGAAGAAAAAAACAGGATTTACGATTCACTGCATGGATCTGTTACAGGAAAAGAGAAGCACTTTTGATGACTGCAACCATGAAATGAATCCATCAATGGAGGACTGGAAGGAGCCCTCGATAGGGTAGCATCCAATTTCATCTAACAGATCATAACTTGGAGATAAAAGAGTTCCTGCTGGAACAGAACACAAATTCACAAACTCCAAAATAAGACAACATCTATAATAAGCATATCTTCCAAGAAATATCACTCCTTAACTCTAAGAAATGAATGACTACCCATCTTAAAAACACCTTATGTAGCTACAACACATGGGTTTGGATTTGTTGTGCTACTACCTGCATTTTGAAAACCAACATTTTGATTCTAATTATCTGAAAACAGAAGTAGCAGCAACAATTTACTGTAGATACAAACATGAAAACACGGTGTTCTAAGGTTTTGTGACTGTCGCCCAGAGGGAATTTTTTTACTTTAAAAACAGTTTACTGTACACATTCTAAGAGAATCAGAAAACTAAAAGCAATACATTGAAATGAACAGAATAAACAACTGTTGCATCTTTACATTCACAAGACATACACCAAAAAATTAATCAGAATTTTCACCATTTGCAAATAAAGTAATTTCCAACATAAATCTCGCTTCTTCTATAAAAAAAAAATTTTTTTTGGTTCAGGTTCCAGAAACAAATGCAGAAGTTTAATTATAACTTATATCAACTCACTTTAATATGCCAAAGAGAAATCCTTGGACATCACTTTCCTCCTCCTCCTCCTCATCTTCCTCTTCTTTTGTCTCATTTGCTCCTGAACACATAGTACACGTAGACAAGATAAACCAAGAAAGTTACTCATGTTATGTTCTTATGAACTATAAAATGGTTAACAGAAACATACAATCAGAAAGTTGTCATTCCCAGATGTAATTTCAATTAGATTTATTCATATTTTGGCATCAGAATGAATCACTTTACAGAACTTAGCAACATTCAAATTAATTTTTAAATATAATTCATCCAATGGTTACATTTTTTATATAAATGAAATTGATATGGTTAAATAGTTCACTTCCCAAAATAGCCATTTCTCAGTTTGATTAAATGGTAAGGCATAACTCTTATCAGCCAACTACTACCAAATTTATGCTTGAAAAGCATGATGACTTTAAAGTGCTTGAATCTCCAGCTAGCATTTGATGTAAGTCAGAGATCAGTTTCTTTCCCTTAAAAAATTTAAACTATTTTTGACGTGATTCAAAGGCTATTAAACCTTAGTCTTACCAAAGAGAGTTACCTAACTTTCTTTATGTCTTGTAAATGTCCACGCAAAGTAATTCCTCTGTATCAGAATGCTATAGCTACCACTTTCTGTGGTAAATGTCTCATTTCAACACGTAGTACCATACACTGGTACCAAATTCTACGATACAACACATCTTTCCTACACAAGAGCGTGAAAGTATTTCCACATAAATTCAGAAAAAAACCCCTCACCCCTGACACACTAATGTGTAGATACTGTAGTAATTAGCATATTAGAGATGCCAACAAACATAAAGTAATTGAAGAACAAAGGTTAAACAATCTTATCCTTATTGAAAGGAAGTAGAATGGGTTATGTTTTGAAGAGCCACAGAAAACAACAATTAGAGTTTAGGTAATGAACTATATCCTAAGCACAGCTGTTTACAAATGCTTGCATATATTTTGATGTCTTAGTTCCCAATGCCTGAGACTTCCTTCCGTAAAAAGAAATTAAGTATAACCTTCAAAACATTACTGACTTTATAACTGAAGATTATAACATATTTCAATAGTATCTCCAACAAGATATCATAAATAAATAAAAAACCCCACATACCTTTAACCTGTGTGTCATCTACTGCTTTATATTCTGTGCTCTTTATTGCAAGTTCTACACCATATCCAGATAAATACATTTTTCTGGAACTTGTTTTCTGTTTGATGATATTATTTTAACAGAACAAAGAAATATAACTTAAAAAAACTGTATTTACAGGAGATTAACAATATCTAATACTGTAACTTTAAAATGTTGTGACAGTCATAACTTAAAATCATCTTTCAATTTATGAGTCAAAGTACAAAATGCTACACCAAACAAATTACAAGAGTCATGTAAGGCATACTGACAGTCCATTGAGAAGGTGTGTAACGGAAAGTAAGGACTTCCTTTATCTCCTGCAGACCACAGAAAGTCTGTGTCAAAATTGTAGTCCTTTCACATAATATTAGAAGAAGGACTAGAACAGGCAGAGCTGGTAGCACCCTATACAATTATTGATGCCTTACAATTCGCATTTTA
The DNA here is from genome assembly GCF_965638725.1 of Aptenodytes patagonicus. Classification (NCBI taxonomy): domain Eukaryota; kingdom Metazoa; phylum Chordata; class Aves; order Sphenisciformes; family Spheniscidae; genus Aptenodytes; species Aptenodytes patagonicus. Next base: position 168,398,245 of record NC_134949.1, on the reverse strand, counting down.
AACTGTATTCATTTCTTTGTAATTTTGCCAGACTTTCAGCATGTTAGGAGGAAATTCTCTATTTCTGCATCAGACTGATTCTTTAAAAAAGTTTTGACAAAAGAGTTAATCACTTTCTGCAAGGAGGATTAAGAAAATGTATTAAAGTATCACTGCTAAAAATAGATTGCCACTTATTAAAAACAAACAAGTATTTTTAACTTTGGAGTGGAAGTTTGACATTCAATAGTGTAATTACTCAGAGCATACTTATTTCTGTAACTGTGCTCTAATTTGCTATATGAAAATCCCCTTTCCAAAATGCAATTTGCACATGCACAGCAGCAATTTCGTGAGAGCCTTTCAGCTTTAGCTTGCTCTTTTTAAGAATCATTCTCTATTGAGAATCCTCCAGCCCACAACTGAAAACCCAGCAGGGCTGGGGGTTTTCTCTGTTGGTCCTCTAAGCAAGTCTCAAGGCAGAGAGAGCACTGCGCTCTCTAAGCAGTCTCAGTGATACTGGCAAAAAAGATGACTGCAGAAAGACTGTACCTCTTCTGCTCTCAATGCTCCCTCTTCTGGCATTTAATGTAAAAAAGGAGGGAGAATCCGTCTCAGTGGGAACCAAAGAATAAAAATGGAGGTTGTGAGGAAGGAGGAAAAGGGAAGAGCAATCTGAAGAGAGAAAAAGTGCAGGAAGGAAGACAACACGCATTTGGGGGGACCGTGGTGCATAAGCCGGTCAGAGCAAGGAGACTGTAGGCATTTAATTGAAATAAAAGTGCATAAAAGAACATAAAATTCAGTAAAAACTATACCCCCCACAACTTAGAATTTAAGACTGGTTTCCTCAAGTTCTCTACTTTATTACTGTGAGCAAACAACTCTAAGTCATCTGCAAACTATGGATCTCATCTCCCCGAAATGCCTGGTTTACACAGCAACCTCTCATTCCATCAGATTATTCTTGCATTAGCCACACTATTTAAGAGCTGTACTTTGAATATAAATTACAAAAACCTTCCAATAACCAAAACTGGGGACAGTATAGTTCCATATACTGGTATTTGTCTTGTTTTGTTTCAGGGAGAAGAGTAAGTTAAGAAAAGCATTCAGAAACATTATGTTTAAAATACTGACACTATGAAACGCAAGTGTCGAAAAACTGGTCAATGATGTTGACTGTGATAGCCCATGCTGCCATACTACAATGAACATATGAGATTATACTAAGAATATATAAAATTATAAGTATAATTTATTATTTTTCAACTTGATTTTCTATTCTACTTCCCATTTTTCTAATTCTTGTTACTAATATGTTCAGTCTGCTGGACCAAGATTCACCCAAGATCTTCGTATAATGTACAAAAACCAGTCGTATAACCAAAAAAAGAGATATTTCAGGATCAATCAGTGACGCAAACAGTGCTTGCATGCAAGATTAGATAAGATTATCATGCTTTCCCAGCTTCAAAGTTTGTATTAGGTGAATCACTTCACCTAGAAAGTTTTAAAATTAGAATATATATAGCACATGATTTAGGCAAATGCAAAAATAAATGTAGAAAATATGTTTTGTCAAAAAGCAAGCAAAATCAAGTCAGAATACTAACAGTTTACTGAATCAATGTTAATTTGAATTGCATACCTGAACATAATGCCGGAGAACATAAATAATTTCCTCCTTTTGAGCCTTCTCAGATAAAATCTTGTGGAATTTGACAAAACCTTTCGTACCCATTTCTGCATAAAGAACAACCACTGGGCCATCCTCTTTGAGAGTTGGGAATTTATGATCTCCCTTAAAAAGATATGGCCTGGGTCTGGTTTTAAAAACAAATAATTGTGATATTATATATTCAGAATAGAAATTAAAACAGTGACAGTTTTTCTACTTCATAATTGAAAAAACTAGCAATGGCTTATATGCTAAAGATATACAAGCCATGTTAAAATCATCACAAATTAATCATGATTGCTCACAAACTTAGAACACAAAATTTTCAAATTAAAGTCTAAGAAACTGATAAATCAGCATCAACTATAAATGATTTTAATATATTTTATCAAATCACAACACAAAGAGCAAATGAAAAGCATAGCACTGAGATTTTGTGCAACAATCAGTTACAGCTTGACGCTTTAATTTAAATGATGCATTACATCTATTAGAGATGTACAGAGCAATCAGTGAGTAACAGAGTAGCGGAGGGATATTCAGTGAAGTTTGAGAAAGCTGCTAACACGCATGGAAACTAACTGGGGTTATACTTCTTAAACACCATCAAGCTCTGTTAATTTAGCTAATTTTGCAAATTTTGACTGCCTACGTACCCTCCTCATTGAAAGCCATGACTAGAAAAGTTACACTTTCTATACCTGCAATAATTTCTTAGATGACTGCAAACATCTTTTGAATAAAACTTGGGAAAGATGGAAAAGTAACAGAGGATATGACTGAGTAATATACTCAAGGTGATAATTACTGATGAGTACGCTTGTTTTTCAAAGTTGCCTTTGCGTAGTCACACTTGAAAGACCAGTAAACTCCCTCCAAACCTCTCCAAGACAAGTTCAGAAACTCTAATCCAACACACACTACAGAAATGTGTGTAGCAGCTGCTCATTGAAAAGTCATACTGGAAAGGTGTGAGCAGAACTCCACATTCCACAGTTTCTGTGATGCAAAGTTTAGGAATATCTTCAATATAAAATCACAGAATAATTTACACTGCAAAGGACCTTTGGAGGTCATCTGCTCCAATCCCTCACTCAAAGCAGAGCCAATTTCTATCAGGTTACTCAGGGCCTTAACATCAACATCCTGTGTAAGCTTGGTAGGTATGCAATCAAAGACCACATTCGTAAGGCAGAGACAAAAGGAGGGGCCTGGTTTGAGAATTAACTTGGGTGCATGCAGCCATGTGTCACAGAAATATCAGGCAAGCTTTCCCACTGTCATCACAGGACAAGGCAGACAAAGTAGGTGTCATCAGAGAGTCTGAAACAACTCCTGCATGAGTAAGATCTGTTCAAGAACAGATACAGATTTGCCCCAGTGAAAGCATACATCTGGGATGTGACTTGTGCAACTTCCTTCTCATATCCAGAGAGACAAGAACTGCCACAGTCATTTATAGAGAGTTGAAAACCTAAATCAAGGGAGCTTCTCTTTTCTTAACTAGTCACCTAGGTATAGCAGAAGAATAACTCCTGTTCTCAAAAGGTGGGTACCAAGTGCTGCCATAACTTTCTTGAACACTGACAGTCTCAAAGGAAGTATTTTATACTATAATGAACACGCTTCACTAAAAAATTAAGTGCTACAGTGAAATAACACTGCATAGGGCTACCATAATGACCTTGGATTAGAGAATTAAAGCGTTCAGCCCTTGTAAATCCAAGATAAGCCTCCATTCTCTGTTTCTCTTCAACACTGAATAGTAGTGAGAAGCAATTGATTCTCTTGCTCTTAGAGCTGAAAGCTAATTAATTTCCTGCCATAGGAGATTCTCATGAGAAGGCTGCCTGAAAGGGAAGGAACAGCAGTTGGGCAGACAAAAAAAAGATAAAAAACCCAAACAAACATGGATGTGGAGTTCAGCACTCGCTAATCAGTTACTAGGGTAGTACAGGCAACTATATCCTTGCCTAGATAGTTGCCAAGACAGGATGCAGAAGGAATGTGATGGACAGAAGACAGCAGACATACGTACTGACAAACCTTCTAAAGCACTGATTGTTTTGAGCAAAATGTGACTCCCATCAATGCTTCCGTTCTTGGCAGCAACAGCTCCAGAAATCTTAGTGTTGTGTTTTGGACGGTTAGCAAGATAAGCAATCCCAACCATTTAACCACTGAAGATCTTCCTTTGACACATCCAGAGCCCTTGAGCAGCCCATTGCACCTCCACACAAAATACTTTCAATTAGAGCCACGCAGTCCATTGCAACATGGCTGAAAGTGCAACAGACCAAATCACAGTAGCTGCTGCATAAAGGACTGGATGAAGCAAAACCTTTATCTTGACAGGCAGACTATTTGGGCTCTCCTGAGTCCAAAGTGCCTGAGACTTCCTGGATCTCAGATTGAGCTGATGGATCTGCACAAAATAATGCTGCAGCCTCTTCTTTCTCTTCCAGTGAGATTTGAAACTATCATCCCTAAAAATAGAACATTTCTAGTGTCCTCATTCAATATGGGAACTTTAGGACACAACTGAAAGCCTAACTTAAGTAGGCCTGGCTTAAATGAAGGCCAGGACAGACAGAAGACAGAAAAAGAAAATGAAACACAAAGGAAAAATAGTTTGAAATAAAAAAGGAATCAATAAAACAAAAAGATCTCTTTTCATAAAACCAACAGAGAAAAAGAATGACTGGTATAGAGGAACCAACAGTGAGATGGCACACTGTCCCATGTATCATTTGTTCACCATATAGAAAAGAAAGATCAGGAGCACAGCCCCATCTATTATCACCTAGGCTAAACATCTCCAGCACGAGCGAAAAGCATCTGCTACCCAGAGTACAACTAGAAGTAATAGTGGAAACAATTACCTGAAGGTGAGCGTGTTTTTCTCAAAGTCTATCTCCAGGAATTCTAAATATTTTAGTGATGCAACTGCCTTTGGGGAGGGGAGACGGAGAGCAAATTTATCAAGATTTTGTCCCTGCAGCTCTGAAGGTTGTAATGTGACTGGTGCACACAAAACTACCCAAAACAGAAGAACAATTTAATAGAAAGAACTTCAGTTTTGTTGTGAGTTCTTAATGATTTCTAGAAGTCTAACTCTTTCAATTCTGAATACTTCAGGATTCTATTGTTTAGTATCGTGATTTTCCAGAACCTTGTAAATTTGGGGACAGTATCTCCAGAAAGGAGAATGTGCTGAATCCAGTTAACTGCTTTAGAAGAACAGTATATTCAGACATTGTGATAAAATGTTAAGGTCTCATAATGCCTTAATGTATGACCAGAAGAACTCAACATCATTTTAAAAGCCAAAATATAGTACAAATAATTTATGTAAGAAAGTAAGAGACATTTGTTGGGCAGAATGTAATAGTTAAAAATGGGACATTGCAAACTAGACAGTGAAGTGTTTTTGCAAAAACCTTGGCTATTGAATAAGTAAAAGACAATGATTTAGTAGGTTGTAATTGTATCAATGGACTTAGAAAATACCATAAATCACACATGTAGAACACAAAATTGTTTTCAGAAGCAACCATCCCCAAAGAGACAAATTTATAGGTTTTCAGGGTCTTTTTTTCCAATTTATATTTGATAGAAACCAACATCCAAGAAATATGCCCTACTAAATCATCTTTCAGCTCTACATATCTCCATGAAGTGCTTGAGGGTATGGACACTAATGTATATTATGGTGACCTTGACCATTGCAGGAAAAAAAAAACAAACAAAAAAGTTACATACAGGTCTTGAAAAAATACAAATTAATTATTTTTTTCATAGAGATTAAACATTTTCCTTTCATTATGTTGTTATTATTTGTTATTTTGATAGGTTCTACATATTTTACTTCACGGCCCAAATTCATTCTGGACTGATGCTAGTTTCCACAGGACAAAGCCTGCAGAAAGGCTTGATAGGTGCAAAGTCTAGCACAAGGTGAAGAAAGGTTATGCCAGCTGAGGTAGACTCCTCTTCCACTCCTGTGCCAAGCCCTTACAATCCAGAAAACCTCAAATGCAGTGGCACTGACTACGTAGAAAGGTCTGTCAGCAGAAGTACTGTCTCAGATGCATTAAATGGTAAGTTTGTCTTGAAAGTACACTGTAACTTAAACTTGACTATCCCACACCAAAAAAAAAGGGAAGAAATACAAAATTATCCATGTGGTTAGAGGAGTAAAGCTCTATGATTTTATTTTAAAACCCTACTTTGATTCATAATTGATGAATTCTCATAACAGTAAGTGTTTAAAATATTTCAAAACCAAAAGTAACTCTTAAAATAACGTATACTTTAAATGGGTATGTCTTTAAACATCCAGTAAACAGGGATTTATGAGCTTGGCATTATCAGGTAAGTAGAAAATAAAATTTGAAAATACTACACGTATATATGCAATAATACACTTTCCTCTTTAGTAATCTATTTCTCCTCTTAAAACAGATCATTACATTTACCTCTTAGTAGCCTTCTTCAGCAGCTTTTTTATTTCATTAGTCTTACAGGTGTGCTTCTCATGGATAACCACAAATGCACTGCAGCCTTCTGGTGGAGGTTCATCAGCTGCAATCTAATATTTCAACAATTATACTCAACCAGAATGCTTTGATTGCACTTCAACTTAAACTCACATCCCTTTGATTAAAATAACTCAACAGCTGCCATTGAGTTGTGTTTCTAATTAAGCCCATTCAAAATTGGATACATGTGAAAAAAGTAATGGAAAATATTAGAAGATTAAGACCTCATAACCTTTGTGAGATGTAGTCTATCAAATGCAGTCATACGCCAGAAAATGCAAGTCTGTTTATGTTCTGTAAAGACAGGGCTGAGAAATCTCCTCTACAAGCTGAAATCACAGCCTGTACTCTGAGATATTTTTAAGTTTAGTCGCTATCAGCTATCATGTTAAGGTACAAAGATTTGACTCCTAACCAATAAATCCCAAACAATTAACGTCAATTTTTGGTTCTCTCTTCTTCCCACCCCCTGCCTTTTTTTTTTTTTTTTTTAAACTCTATTCAGCTATTCCCATGTAAAGTGGGAATCATATGACTGCATGTCAATAACTCTGGATTCACAAGCTGAAAGATAAAAATGGAAAGATATGAGTCTGAGATGATGATATTCCTC